>NC_091291.1:15000-315000 GCF_032444005.1 Ranitomeya imitator
CCTAACCCTAACCCTAACCCTAACCCTAACCCTAACCCTAACCCTAACCCTAACCCTAACCCTAACCCTAACCCTAACCCTAACCCTAACCCTAACCCTAACCCTAACCCTAACCCTAACCCTAACCCTAACCCTAACCCTAACCCTAACCCTAACCCTAACCCTAACCCTAACCCTAACCCTAACCCTAACCCTAACCCTAACCCTAACCCTAACCCTAACCCTAACCCTAACCCTAACCCTAACCCTAACCCTAACCCTAACCCTAACCCTAACCCTAACCCTAACCCTAACCCTAACCCTAACCCTAACCCTAACCCTAACCCTAACCCTAACCCTAACCCTAACCCTAACCCTAACCCTAACCCTAACCCTAACCCTAACCCTAACCCTAACCCTAACCCTAACCCTAACCCTAACCCTAACCCTAACCCTAACCCTAACCCTAACCCTAACCCTAACCCTAACCCTAACCCTAACCCTAACCCTAACCCTAACCCTAACCCTAACCCTAACCCTAACCCTAACCCTAACCCTAACCCTAACCCTAACCCTAACCCTAACCCTAACCCTAACCCTAACCCTAACCCTAACCCTAACCCTAACCCTAACCCTAACCCTAACCCTAACCCTAACCCTAACCCTAACCCTAACCCTAACCCTAACCCTAACCCTAACCCTAACCCTAACCCTAACCCTAACCCTAACCCTAACCCTAACCCTAACCCTAACCCTAACCCTAACCCTAACCCTAACCCTAACCCTAACCCTAACCCTAACCCTAACCCTAACCCTAACCCTAACCCTAACCCTAACCCTAACCCTAACCCTAACCCTAACCCTAACCCTAACCCTAACCCTAACCCTAACCCTAACCCTAACCCTAACCCTAACCCTAACCCTAACCCTAACCCTAACCCTAACCCTAACCCTAACCCTAACCCTAACCCTAACCCTAACCCTAACCCTAACCCTAACCCTAACCCTAACCCTAACCCTAACCCTAACCCTAACCCTAACCCTAACCCTAACCCTAACCCTAACCCTAACCCTAACCCTAACCCTAACCCTAACCCTAACCCTAACCCTAACCCTAACCCTAACCCTAACCCTAACCCTAACCCTAACCCTAACCCTAACCCTAACCCTAACCCTAACCCTAACCCTAACCCTAACCCTAACCCTAACCCTAACCCTAACCCTAACCCTAACCCTAACCCTAACCCTAACCCTAACCCTAACCCTAACCCTAACCCTAACCCTAACCCTAACCCTAACCCTAACCCTAACCCTAACCCTAACCACCCTAACCCTAACCCTAACCCTAACCCTAACCCTAACCCTAACCCTAACCCTAACCCTAACCCTAACCCTAACCCTAACCCTAACCCTAACCCTAACCCTAACCCTAACCCTAACCCTAACCCTAACCCTAACCCTAACCCTAACCCTAACCCTAACCCTAACCCTAACCCTAACCCTAACCCTAACCCTAACCCTAACCCTAACCCTAACCCTAACCCTAACCCTAACCCTAACCCTAACCCTAACCCTAACCCTAACCCTAACCCTAACCCTAACCCTAACCCTAACCCTAACCCTAACCCTAACCCTAACCCTAACCCTAACCCTAACCCTAACCCTAACCCTAACCCTAACCCTAACCCTAACCCTAACCCTAACCCTAACCCTAACCCTAACCCTAACCCTAACCCTAACCCTAACCCTAACCCTAACCCTAACCCTAACCCTAACCCTAACCCTAACCCTAACCCTAACCCTAACCCTAACCCTAACCCTAACCCTAACCCTAACCCTAACCCTAACCCTAACCCTAACCCTAACCCTAACCCTAACCCTAACCCTAACCCTAACCCTAACCCTAACCCTAACCCTAACCCTAACCCTAACCCTAACCCTAACCCTAACCCTAACCCTAACCCTAACCCTAACCCTAACCCTAACCCTAACCCTAACCCTAACCCTAACCCTAACCCTAACCCTAACCCTAACCCTAACCCTAACCCTAACCCTAACCCTAACCCTAACCCTAACCCTAACCCTAACCCTAACCCTAACCCTAACCCTAACCCTAACCCTAACCCTAACCCTAACCCTAACCCTAACCCTAACCCTAACCCTAACCCTAACCCTAACCCTAACCCTAACCCTAACCCTAACCCTAACCCTAACCCTAACCCTAACCCTAACCCTAACCCTAACCCTAACCCTAACCCTAACCCTAACCCTAACCCTAACCCTAACCCTAACCCTAACCCTAACCCTAACCCTAACCCTAACCCTAACCCTAACCCTAACCCTAACCCTAACCCTAACCCTAACCCTAACCCTAACCCTAACCCTAACCCTAACCCTAACCCTAACCCTAACCCTAACCCTAACCCTAACCCTAACCCTAACCCTAACCCTAACCCTAACCCTAACCCTAACCCTAACCCTAACCCTAACCCTAACCCTAACCCTAACCCTAACCCTAACCCTAACCCTAACCCTAACCCTAACCCTAACCCTAACCCTAACCCTAACCCTAACCCTAACCCTAACCCTAACCCTAACCCTAACCCTAACCCTAACCCTAACCCTAACCCTAACCCTAACCCTAACCCTAACCCTAACCCTAACCCTAACCCTAACCCTAACCCTAACCCTAACCCTAACCCTAACCCTAACCCTAACCCTAACCCTAACCCTAACCCTAACCCTAACCCTAACCCTAACCCTAACCCTAACCCTAACCCTAACCCTAACCCTAACCCTAACCCTAACCCTAACCCTAACCCTAACCCTAACCCTAACCCTAACCCTAACCCTAACCCTAACCCTAACCCTAACCCTAACCCTAACCCTAACCCTAACCCTAACCCTAACCCTAACCCTAACCCTAACCCTAACCCTAACCCTAACCCTAACCCTAACCCTAACCCTAACCCTAACCCTAACCCTAACCCTAACCCTAACCCTAACCCTAACCCTAACCCTAACCCTAACCCTAACCCTAACCCTAACCCTAACCCTAACCCTAACCCTAACCCTAACCCTAACCCTAACCCTAACCCTAACCCTAACCCTAACCCTAACCCTAACCCTAACCCTAACCCTAACCCTAACCCTAACCCTAACCCTAACCCTAACCCTAACCCTAACCCTAACCCTAACCCTAACCCTAACCCTAACCCTAACCCTAACCCTAACCCTAACCCTAACCCTAACCCTAACCCTAACCCTAACCCTAACCCTAACCCTAACCCTAACCCTAACCCTAACCCTAACCCTAACCCTAACCCTAACCCTAACCCTAACCCTAACCCTAACCCTAACCCTAACCCTAACCCTAACCCTAACCCTAACCCTAACCCTAACCCTAACCCTAACCCTAACCCTAACCCTAACCCTAACCCTAACCCTAACCCTAACCCTAACCCTAACCCTAACCCTAACCCTAACCCTAACCCTAACCCTAACCCTAACCCTAACCCTAACCCTAACCCTAACCCTAACCCTAACCCTAACCCTAACCCTAACCCTAACCCTAACCCTAACCCTAACCCTAACCCTAACCCTAACCCTAACCCTAACCCTAACCCTAACCCTAACCCTAACCCTAACCCTAACCCTAACCCTAACCCTAACCCTAACCCTAACCCTAACCCTAACCCTAACCCTAACCCTAACCCTAACCCTAACCCTAACCCTAACCCTAACCCTAACCCTAACCCTAACCCTAACCCTAACCCTAACCCTAACCCTAACCCTAACCCTAACCCTAACCCTAACCCTAACCCTAACCCTAACCCTAACCCTAACCCTAACCCTAACCCTAACCCTAACCCTAACCCTAACCCTAACCCTAACCCTAACCCTAACCCTAACCCTAACCCTAACCCTAACCCTAACCCTAACCCTAACCCTAACCCTAACCCTAACCCTAACCCTAACCCTAACCCTAACCCTAACCCTAACCCTAACCCTAACCCTAACCCTAACCCTAACCCTAACCCTAACCCTAACCCTAACCCTAACCCTAACCCTAACCCTAACCCTAACCCTAACCCTAACCCTAACCCTAACCCTAACCCTAACCCTAACCCTAACCCTAACCCTAACCCTAACCCTAACCCTAACCCTAACCCTAACCCTAACCCTAACCCTAACCCTAACCCTAACCCTAACCCTAACCCTAACCCTAACCCTAACCCTAACCCTAACCCTAACCCTAACCCTAACCCTAACCCTAACCCTAACCCTAACCCTAACCCTAACCCTAACCCTAACCCTAACCCTAACCCTAACCCTAACCCTAACCCTAACCCTAACCCTAACCCTAACCCTAACCCTAACCCTAACCCTAACCCTAACCCTAACCCTAACCCTAACCCTAACCCTAACCCTAACCCTAACCCTAACCCTAACCCTAACCCTAACCCTAACCCTAACCCTAACCCTAACCCTAACCCTAACCCTAACCCTAACCCTAACCCTAACCCTAACCCTAACCCTAACCCTAACCCTAACCCTAACCCTAACCCTAACCCTAACCCTAACCCTAACCCTAACCCTAACCCTAACCCTAACCCTAACCCTAACCCTAACCCTAACCCTAACCCTAACCCTAACCCTAACCCTAACCCTAACCCTAACCCTAACCCTAACCCTAACCCTAACCCTAACCCTAACCCTAACCCTAACCCTAACCCTAACCCTAACCCTAACCCTAACCCTAACCCTAACCCTAACCCTAACCCTAACCCTAACCCTAACCCTAACCCTAACCCTAACCCTAACCCTAACCCTAACCCTAACCCTAACCCTAACCCTAACCCTAACCCTAACCCTAACCCTAACCCTAACCCTAACCCTAACCCTAACCCTAACCCTAACCCTAACCCTAACCCTAACCCTAACCCTAACCCTAACCCTAACCCTAACCCTAACCCTAACCCTAACCCTAACCCTAACCCTAACCCTAACCCTAACCCTAACCCTAACCCTAACCCTAACCCTAACCCTAACCCTAACCCTAACCCTAACCCTAACCCTAACCCTAACCCTAACCCTAACCCTAACCCTAACCCTAACCCTAACCCTAACCCTAACCCTAACCCTAACCCTAACCCTAACCCTAACCCTAACCCTAACCCTAACCCTAACCCTAACCCTAACCCTAACCCTAACCCTAACCCTAACCCTAACCCTAACCCTAACCCTAACCCTAACCCTAACCCTAACCCTAACCCTAACCCTAACCCTAACCCTAACCCTAACCCTAACCCTAACCCTAACCCTAACCCTAACCCTAACCCTAACCCTAACCCTAACCCTAACCCTAACCCTAACCCTAACCCTAACCCTAACCCCTAACCCTAACCCTAACCCTAACCCTAACCCTAACCCTAACCCTAACCCTAACCCTAACCCTAACCCTAACCCTAACCCTAACCCTAACCCTAACCCTAACCCTAACCCTAACCCTAACCCTAACCCTAACCCTAACCCTAACCCTAACCCTAACCCTAACCCTAACCCTAACCCTAACCCTAACCCTAACCCTAACCCTAACCCTAACCCTAACCCTAACCCTAACCCTAACCCTAACCCTAACCCTAACCCTAACCCTAACCCTAACCCTAACCCTAACCCTAACCCTAACCCTAACCCTAACCCTAACCCTAACCCTAACCCTAACCCTAACCCTAACCCTAACCCTAACCCTAACCCTAACCCTAACCCTAACCCTAACCCTAACCCTAACCCTAACCCTAACCCTAACCCTAACCCTAACCCTAACCCTAACCCTAACCCTAACCCTAACCCTAACCCTAACCCTAACCCTAACCCTAACCCTAACCCTAACCCTAACCCTAACCCTAACCCTAACCCTAACCCTAACCCTAACCCTAACCCTAACCCTAACCCTAACCCTAACCCTAACCCTAACCCTAACCCTAACCCTAACCCTAACCCTAACCCTAACCCTAACCCTAACCCTAACCCTAACCCTAACCCTAACCCTAACCCTAACCCTAACCCTAACCCTAACCCTAACCCTAACCCTAACCCTAACCCTAACCCTAACCCTAACCCTAACCCTAACCCTAACCCTAACCCTAACCCTAACCCTAACCCTAACCCTAACCCTAACCCTAACCCTAACCCTAACCCTAACCCTAACCCTAACCCTAACCCTAACCCTAACCCTAACCCTAACCCTAACCCTAACCCTAACCCTAACCCTAACCCTAACCCTAACCCTAACCCTAACCCTAACCCTAACCCTAACCCTAACCCTAACCCTAACCCTAACCCTAACCCTAACCCTAACCCTAACCCTAACCCTAACCCTAACCCTAACCCTAACCCTAACCCTAACCCTAACCCTAACCCTAACCCTAACCCTAACCCTAACCCTAACCCTAACCCTAACCCTAACCCTAACCCTAACCCTAACCCTAACCCTAACCCTAACCCTAACCCTAACCCTAACCCTAACCCTAACCCTAACCCTAACCCTAACCCTAACCCTAACCCTAACCCTAACCCTAACCCTAACCCTAACCCTAACCCTAACCCTAACCCTAACCCTAACCCTAACCCTAACCCTAACCCTAACCCTAACCCTAACCCTAACCCTAACCCTAACCCTAACCCTAACCCTAACCCTAACCCTAACCCTAACCCTAACCCTAACCCTAACCCTAACCCTAACCCTAACCCTAACCCTAACCCTAACCCTAACCCTAACCCTAACCCTAACCCTAACCCTAACCCTAACCCTAACCCTAACCCTAACCCTAACCCTAACCCTAACCCTAACCCTAACCCTAACCCTAACCCTAACCCTAACCCTAACCCTAACCCTAACCCTAACCCTAACCCTAACCCTAACCCTAACCCTAACCCTAACCCTAACCCTAACCCTAACCCTAACCCTAACCCTAACCCTAACCCTAACCCTAACCCTAACCCTAACCCTAACCCTAACCCTAACCCTAACCCTAACCCTAACCCTAACCCTAACCCTAACCCTAACCCTAACCCTAACCCTAACCCTAACCCTAACCCTAACCCTAACCCTAACCCTAACCCTAACCCTAACCCTAACCCTAACCCTAACCCTAACCCTAACCCTAACCCTAACCACCTAACCCTAACCCTAACCCTAACCCTAACCCTAACCCTCCCTAACCCTAACCCTAACCCTAACCCTAACCCTAACCCTAACCCTAACCCTAACCCTAACCCTAACCCTAACCCTAACCCTAACCCTAACCCTAACCCTAACCCTAACCCTAACCCTAACCCTAACCCTAACCCTAACCCTAACCCTAACCCTAACCCTAACCCTAACCCTAACCCTAACCCTAACCCTAACCCTAACCCTAACCCTAACCCTAACCCTAACCCTAACCCTAACCCTAACCCTAACCCTAACCCTAACCCTAACCCTAACCCTAACCCTAACCCTAACCCTAACCCTAACCCTAACCCTAACCCTAACCCTAACCCTAACCCTAACCCTAACCCTAACCCTAACCCTAACCCTAACCCTAACCCTAACCCTAACCCTAACCCTAACCCTAACCCTAACCCTAACCCTAACCCTAACCCTAACCCTAACCCTAACCCTAACCCTAACCCTAACCCTAACCCTAACCCTAACCCTAACCCTAACCCTAACCCTAACCCTAACCCTAACCCTAACCCTAACCCTAACCCTAACCCTAACCCTAACCCTAACCCTAACCCTAACCCTAACCCTAACCCTAACCCTAACCCTAACCCTAACCCTAACCCTAACCCTAACCCTAACCCTAACCCTAACCCTAACCCTAACCCTAACCCTAACCCTAACCCTAACCCTAACCCTAACCCTAACCCTAACCCTAACCCTAACCCTAACCCTAACCCTAACCCTAACCCTAACCCTAACCCTAACCCTAACCCTAACCCTAACCCTAACCCTAACCCTAACCCTAACCCTAACCCTAACCCTAACCCTAACCCTAACCCTAACCCTAACCCTAACCCTAACCCTAACCCTAACCCTAACCCTAACCCTAACCCTAACCCTAACCCTAACCCTAACCCTAACCCTAACCCTAACCCTAACCCTAACCCTAACCCTAACCCTAACCCTAACCCTAACCCTAACCCTAACCCTAACCCTAACCCTAACCCTAACCCTAACCCTAACCCTAACCCTAACCCTAACCCTAACCCTAACCCTAACCCTAACCCTAACCCTAACCCTAACCCTAACCCTAACCCTAACCCTAACCCTAACCCTAACCCTAACCCTAACCCTAACCCTAACCCTAACCCTAACCCTAACCCTAACCCTAACCCTAACCCTAACCCTAACCCTAACCCTAACCCTAACCCTAACCCTAACCCTAACCCTAACCCTAACCCTAACCCTAACCCTAACCCTAACCCTAACCCTAACCCTAACCCTAACCCTAACCCTAACCCTAACCCTAACCCTAACCCTAACCCTAACCCTAACCCTAACCCTAACCCTAACCCTAACCCTAACCCTAACCCTAACCCTAACCCTAACCCTAACCCTAACCCTAACCCTAACCCTAACCCTAACCCTAACCCTAACCCTAACCCTAACCCTAACCCTAACCCTAACCCTAACCCTAACCCTAACCCTAACCCTAACCCTAACCCTAACCCTAACCCTAACCCTAACCCTAACCCTAACCCTAACCCTAACCCTAACCCTAACCCTAACCCTAACCCTAACCCTAACCCTAACCCTAACCCTAACCCTAACCCTAACCCTAACCCTAACCCTAACCCTAACCCTAACCCTAACCCTAACCCTAACCCTAACCCTAACCCTAACCCTAACCCTAACCCTAACCCTAACCCTAACCCTAACCCTAACCCTAACCCTAACCCTAACCCTAACCCTAACCCTAACCCTAACCCTAACCCTAACCCTAACCCTAACCCTAACCCTAACCCTAACCCTAACCCTAACCCTAACCCTAACCCTAACCCTAACCCTAACCCTAACCCTAACCCTAACCCTAACCCTAACCCTAACCTAACCCTAACCCTAACCCTAACCCTAACCCTAACCCTAACCCTAACCCTAACCCTAACCCTAACCCTAACCCTAACCCTAACCCTAACCCTAACCCTAACCCTAACCCTAACCCTAACCCTAACCCTAACCCTAACCCTAACCCTAACCCTAACCCTAACCCTAACCCTAACCCTAACCCTAACCCTAACCCTAACCCTAACCCTAACCCTAACCCTAACCCTAACCCTAACCCTAACCCTAACCCTAACCCTAACCCTAACCCTAACCCTAACCCTAACCCTAACCCTAACCCTAACCCTAACCCTAACCCTAACCCTAACCCTAACCCTAACCCTAACCCTAACCCTAACCCTAACCCTAACCCTAACCCTAACCCTAACCCTAACCCTAACCCTAACCCTAACCCTAACCCTAACCCTAACCCTAACCCTAACCCTAACCCTAACCCTAACCCTAACCCTAACCCTAACCCTAACCCTAACCCTAACCCTAACCCTAACCCTAACCCTAACCCTAACCCTAACCCTAACCCTAACCCTAACCCTAACCCTAACCCTAACCCTAACCCTAACCCTAACCCTAACCCTAACCCTAACCCTAACCCTAACCCTAACCCTAACCCTAACCCTAACCCTAACCCTAACCCTAACCCTAACCCTAACCCTAACCCTAACCCTAACCCTAACCCTAACCCTAACCCTAACCCTAACCCTAACCCTAACCCTAACCCTAACCCTAACCCTAACCCTAACCCTAACCCTAACCCTAACCCTAACCCTAACCCTAACCCTAACCCTAACCCTAACCCTAACCCTAACCCTAACCCTAACCCTAACCCTAACCCTAACCCTAACCCTAACCCTAACCCTAACCCTAACCCTAACCCTAACCCTAACCCTAACCCTAACCCTAACCCTAACCCTCTAACCCTAACCCTAACCCTAACCCTAACCCTAACCCTAACCCTAACCCTAACCCTAACCCTAACCCTAACCCTAACCCTAACCCTAACCCTAACCCTAACCCTAACCCTAACCCTAACCCTAACCCTAACCCTAACCCTAACCCTAACCCTAACCCTAACCCTAACCCTAACCCTAACCCTAACCCTAACCCTAACCCTAACCCTAACCCTAACCCTAACCCTAACCCTAACCCTAACCCTAACCCTAACCCTAACCCTAACCCTAACCCTAACCCTAACCCTAACCCTAACCCTAACCCTAACCCTAACCCTAACCCTAACCCTAACCCTAACCCTAACCCTAACCCTAACCCTAACCCTAACCCTAACCCTAACCCTAACCCTAACCCTAACCCTAACCCTAACCCTAACCCTAACCCTAACCCTAACCCTAACCCTAACCCTAACCCTAACCCTAACCCTAACCCTAACCCTAACCCTAACCCTAACCCTAACCCTAACCCTAACCCTAACCCTAACCCTAACCCTAACCCTAACCCTAACCCTAACCCTAACCCTAACCCTAACCCTAACCCTAACCCTAACCCTAACCTAACCCTAACCCTAACCCTAACCCTAACCCTAACCCTAACCCTAACCCTAACCCTAACCCTAACCCTAACCCTAACCCTAACCCTAACCCTAACCCTAACCCTAACCCTAACCCTAACCCTAACCCTAACCCTAACCCTAACCCTAACCCTAACCCTAACCCTAACCCTAACCCTAACCCTAACCCTAACCCTAACCCTAACCCTAACCCTAACCCTAACCCTAACCCTAACCCTAACCCTAACCCTAACCCTAACCCTAACCCTAACCCTAACCCTAACCCTAACCCTAACCCTAACCCTAACCCTAACCCTAACCCTAACCCTAACCCTAACCCTAACCCTAACCCTAACCCTAACCCTAACCCTAACCCTAACCCTAACCCTAACCCTAACCCTAACCCTAACCCTAACCCTAACCCTAACCCTAACCCTAACCCTAACCCTAACCCTAACCCTAACCCTAACCCTAACCCTAACCCTAACCCTAACCCTAACCCTAACCCTAACCCTAACCCTAACCCTAACCCTAACCCTAACCCTAACCCTAACCCTAACCCTAACCCTAACCCTAACCCTAACCCTAACCCTAACCCTAACCCTAACCCTAACCCTAACCCTAACCCTAACCCTAACCCTAACCCTAACCCTAACCCTAACCCTAACCCTAACCCTAACCCTAACCCTAACCCTAACCCTAACCCTAACCCTAACCCTAACCCTAACCCTAACCCTAACCCTAACCCTAACCCTAACCCTAACCCTAACCCTAACCCTAACCCTAACCCTAACCCTAACCCTAACCCTAACCCTAACCCTAACCCTAACCCTAACCCTAACCCTAACCCTAACCCTAACCCTAACCCTAACCCTAACCCTAACCCTAACCCTAACCCTAACCCTAACCCTAACCCTAACCCTAACCCTAACCCTAACCCTAACCCTAACCCTAACCCTAACCCTAACCCTAACCCTAACCCTAACCCTAACCCTAACCCTAACCCTAACCCTAACCCTAACCCTAACCCTAACCCTAACCCTAACCCTAACCCTAACCCTAACCCTAACCCTAACCCTAACCCTAACCCTAACCCTAACCCTAACCCTAACCCTAACCCTAACCCTAACCCTAACCCTAACCCTAACCCTAACCCTAACCCTAACCCTAACCCTAACCCTAACCCTAACCCTAACCCTAACCCTAACCCTAACCCTAACCCTAACCCTAACCCTAACCCTAACCCTAACCCTAACCCTAACCCTAACCCTAACCCTAACCCTAACCCTAACCCTAACCCTAACCCTAACCCTAACCCTAACCCTAACCCTAACCCTAACCCTAACCCTAACCCTAACCCTAACCCTAACCCTAACCCTAACCCTAACCCTAACCCTAACCCTAACCCTAACCCTAACCCTAACCCTAACCCTAACCCTAACCCTAACCCTAACCCTAACCCTAACCCTAACCCTAACCCTAACCCTAACCCTAACCCTAACCCTAACCCTAACCCTAACCCTAACCCTAACCCTAACCCTAACCCTAACCCTAACCCTAACCCTAACCCTAACCCTAACCCTAACCCTAACCCTAACCCTAACCCTAACCCTAACCCTAACCCTAACCCTAACCCTAACCCTAACCCTAACCCTAACCCTAACCCTAACCCTAACCCTAACCCTAACCCTAACCCTAACCCTAACCCTAACCCTAACCCTAACCCTAACCCTAACCCTAACCCTAACCCTAACCCTAACCCTAACCCTAACCCTAACCCTAACCCTAACCCTAACCCTAACCCTAACCCTAACCCTAACCCTAACCCTAACCCTAACCCTAACCCTAACCCTAACCCTAACCCTAACCCTAACCCTAACCCTAACCCTAACCCTAACCCTAACCCTAACCCTAACCCTAACCCTAACCCTAACCCTAACCCTAACCCTAACCCTAACCCTAACCCTAACCCTAACCCTAACCCTAACCCTAACCCTAACCCTAACCCTAACCCTAACCCTAACCCTAACCCTAACCCTAACCCTAACCCTAACCCTAACCCTAACCCTAACCCTAACCCTAACCCTAACCCTAACCCTAACCCTAACCCTAACCCTAACCCTAACCCTAACCCTAACCCTAACCCTAACCCTAACCCTAACCCTAACCCTAACCCTAACCCTAACCCTAACCCTAACCCTAACCCTAACCCTAACCCTAACCCTAACCCTAACCCTAACCCTAACCCTAACCCTAACCCTAACCCTAACCCTAACCCTAACCCTAACCCTAACCCTAACCCTAACCCTAACCCTAACCCTAACCCTAACCCTAACCCTAACCCTAACCCTAACCCTAACCCTAACCCTAACCCTAACCCTAACCCTAACCCTAACCCTAACCCTAACCCTAACCCTAACCCTAACCCTAACCCTAACCCTAACCCTAACCCTAACCCTAACCCTAACCCTAACCCTAACCCTAACCCTAACCCTAACCCTAACCCTAACCCTAACCCTAACCCTAACCCTAACCCTAACCCTAACCCTAACCCTAACCCTAACCCTAACCCTAACCCTAACCCTAACCCTAACCCTAACCCTAACCCTAACCCTAACCCTAACCCTAACCCTAACCCTAACCCTAACCCTAACCCTAACCCTAACCCTAACCCTAACCCTAACCCTAACCCTAACCCTAACCCTAACCCTAACCCTAACCCTAACCCTAACCCTAACCCTAACCCTAACCCTAACCCTAACCCTAACCCTAACCCTAACCCTAACCCTAACCCTAACCCTAACCCTAACCCTAACCCTAACCCTAACCCTAACCCTAACCCTAACCCTAACCCTAACCCTAACCCTAACCCTAACCCTAACCCTAACCCTAACCCTAACCCTAACCCTAACCCTAACCCTAACCCTAACCCTAACCCTAACCCTAACCCTAACCCTAACCCTAACCCTAACCCTAACCCTAACCCTAACCCTAACCCTAACCCTAACCCTAACCCTAACCCTAACCCTAACCCTAACCCTAACCCTAACCCTAACCCTAACCCTAACCCTAACCCTAACCCTAACCCTAACCCTAACCCTAACCCTAACCCTAACCCTAACCCTAACCCTAACCCTAACCCTAACCCTAACCCTAACCCTAACCCTAACCCTAACCCTAACCCTAACCCTAACCCTAACCCTAACCCTAACCCTAACCCTAACCCTAACCCTAACCCTAACCCTAACCCTAACCCTAACCCTAACCCTAACCCTAACCCTAACCCTAACCCTAACCCTAACCCTAACCCTAACCCTAACCCTAACCCTAACCCTAACCCTAACCCTAACCCTAACCCTAACCCTAACCCTAACCCTAACCCTAACCCTAACCCTAACCCTAACCCTAACCCTAACCCTAACCCTAACCCTAACCCTAACCCTAACCCTAACCCTAACCCTAACCCTAACCCTAACCCTAACCCTAACCCTAACCCTAACCCTAACCCTAACCCTAACCCTAACCCTAACCCTAACCCTAACCCTAACCCTAACCCTAACCCTAACCCTAACCCTAACCCTAACCCTAACCCTAACCCTAACCCTAACCCTAACCCTAACCCTAACCCTAACCCTAACCCTAACCCTAACCCTAACCCTAACCCTAACCCTAACCCTAACCCTAACCCTAACCCTAACCCTAACCCTAACCCTAACCCTAACCCTAACCCTAACCCTAACCCTAACCCTAACCCTAACCCTAACCCTAACCCTAACCCTAACCCTAACCCTAACCCTAACCCTAACCCTAACCCTAACCCTAACCCTAACCCTAACCCTAACCCTAACCCTAACCCTAACCCTAACCCTAACCCTAACCCTAACCCTAACCCTAACCCTAACCCTAACCCTAACCCTAACCCTAACCCTAACCCTAACCCTAACCCTAACCCTAACCCTAACCCTAACCCTAACCCTAACCCTAACCCTAACCCTAACCCTAACCCTAACCCTAACCCTAACCCTAACCCTAACCCTAACCCTAACCCTAACCCTAACCCTAACCCTAACCCTAACCCTAACCCTAACCCTAACCCTAACCCTAACCCTAACCCTAACCCTAACCCTAACCCTAACCCTAACCCTAACCCTAACCCTAACCCTAACCCTAACCCTAACCCTAACCCTAACCCTAACCCTAACCCTAACCCTAACCCTAACCCTAACCCTAACCCTAACCCTAACCCTAACCCTAACCCTAACCCTAACCCTAACCCTAACCCTAACCCTAACCCTAACCCTAACCCTAACCCTAACCCTAACCCTAACCCTAACCCTAACCCTAACCCTAACCCTAACCCTAACCCTAACCCTAACCCTAACCCTAACCCTAACCCTAACCCTAACCCTAACCCTAACCCTAACCCTAACCCTAACCCTAACCCTAACCCTAACCCTAACCCTAACCCTAACCCTAACCCTAACCCTAACCCTAACCCTAACCCTAACCCTAACCCTAACCCTAACCCTAACCCTAACCCTAACCCTAACCCTAACCCTAACCCTAACCCTAACCCTAACCCTAACCCTAACCCTAACCCTAACCCTAACCCTAACCCTAACCCTAACCCTAACCCTAACCCTAACCCTAACCCTAACCCTAACCCTAACCCTAACCCTAACCCTAACCCTAACCCTAACCCTAACCCTAACCCTAACCCTAACCCTAACCCTAACCCTAACCCTAACCCTAACCCTAACCCTAACCCTAACCCTAACCCTAACCCTAACCCTAACCCTAACCCTAACCCTAACCCTAACCCTAACCCTAACCCTAACCCTAACCCTAACCCTAACCCTAACCCTAACCCTAACCCTAACCCTAACCCTAACCCTAACCCTAACCCTAACCCTAACCCTAACCCTAACCCTAACCCTAACCCTAACCCTAACCCTAACCCTAACCCTAACCCTAACCCTAACCCTAACCCTAACCCTAACCCTAACCCTAACCCTAACCCTAACCCTAACCCTAACCCTAACCCTAACCCTAACCCTAACCCTAACCCTAACCCTAACCCTAACCCTAACCCTAACCCTAACCCTAACCCTAACCCTAACCCTAACCCTAACCCTAACCCTAACCCTAACCCTAACCCTAACCCTAACCCTAACCCTAACCCTAACCCTAACCCTAACCCTAACCCTAACCCTAACCCTAACCCTAACCCTAACCCTAACCCTAACCCTAACCCTAACCCTAACCCTAACCCTAACCCTAACCCTAACCCTAACCCTAACCCTAACCCTAACCCTAACCCTAACCCTAACCCTAACCCTAACCCTAACCCTAACCCTAACCCTAACCCTAACCCTAACCCTAACCCTAACCCTAACCCTAACCCTAACCCTAACCCTAACCCTAACCCTAACCCTAACCCTAACCCTAACCCTAACCCTAACCCTAACCCTAACCCTAACCCTAACCCTAACCCTAACCCTAACCCTAACCCTAACCCTAACCCTAACCCTAACCCTAACCCTAACCCTAACCCTAACCCTAACCCTAACCCTAACCCTAACCCTAACCCTAACCCTAACCCTAACCCTAACCCTAACCCTAACCCTAACCCTAACCCTAACCCTAACCCTAACCCTAACCCTAACCCTAACCCTAACCCTAACCCTAACCCTAACCCTAACCCTAACCCTAACCCTAACCCTAACCCTAACCCTAACCCTAACCCTAACCCTAACCCTAACCCTAACCCTAACCCTAACCCTAACCCTAACCCTAACCCTAACCCTAACCCTAACCCTAACCCTAACCCTAACCCTAACCCTAACCCTAACCCTAACCCTAACCCTAACCCTAACCCTAACCCTAACCCTAACCCTAACCCTAACCCTAACCCTAACCCTAACCCTAACCCTAACCCTAACCCTAACCCTAACCCTAACCCTAACCCTAACCCTAACCCTAACCCTAACCCTAACCCTAACCCTAACCCTAACCCTAACCCTAACCCTAACCCTAACCCTAACCCTAACCCTAACCCTAACCCTAACCCTAACCCTAACCCTAACCCTAACCCTAACCCTAACCCTAACCCTAACCCTAACCCTAACCCTAACCCTAACCCTAACCCTAACCCTAACCCTAACCCTAACCCTAACCCTAACCCTAACCCTAACCCTAACCCTAACCCTAACCCTAACCCTAACCCTAACCCTAACCCTAACCCTAACCCTAACCCTAACCCTAACCCTAACCCTAACCCTAACCCTAACCCTAACCCTAACCCTAACCCTAACCCTAACCCTAACCCTAACCCTAACCCTAACCCTAACCCTAACCCTAACCCTAACCCTAACCCTAACCCTAACCCTAACCCTAACCCTAACCCTAACCCTAACCCTAACCCTAACCCTAACCCTAACCCTAACCCTAACCCTAACCCTAACCCTAACCCTAACCCTAACCCTAACCCTAACCCTAACCCTAACCCTAACCCTAACCCTAACCCTAACCCTAACCCTAACCCTAACCCTAACCCTAACCCTAACCCTAACCCTAACCCTAACCCTAACCCTAACCCTAACCCTAACCCTAACCCTAACCCTAACCCTAACCCTAACCCTAACCCTAACCCTAACCCTAACCCTAACCCTAACCCTAACCCTAACCCTAACCCTAACCCTAACCCTAACCCTAACCCTAACCCTAACCCTAACCCTAACCCTAACCCTAACCCTAACCCTAACCCTAACCCTAACCCTAACCCTAACCCTAACCCTAACCCTAACCCTAACCCTAACCCTAACCCTAACCCTAACCCTAACCCTAACCCTAACCCTAACCCTAACCCTAACCCTAACCCTAACCCTAACCCTAACCCTAACCCTAACCCTAACCCTAACCCTAACCCTAACCCTAACCCTAACCCTAACCCTAACCCTAACCCTAACCCTAACCCTAACCCTAACCCTAACCCTAACCCTAACCCTAACCCTAACCCTAACCCTAACCCTAACCCTAACCCTAACCCTAA
The DNA here is from genome assembly GCF_032444005.1 of Ranitomeya imitator. Lineage (NCBI taxonomy): Eukaryota > Metazoa > Chordata > Amphibia > Anura > Dendrobatidae > Ranitomeya > Ranitomeya imitator. The sequence continues at coordinate 32,644 of NC_091291.1, forward strand.
CCCTAACCCTAACCCTAACCCTAACCCTAACCCTAACCCTAACCCTAACCCTAACCCTAACCCTAACCCTAACCCTAACCCTAACCCTAACCCTAACCCTAACCCTAACCCTAACCCTAACCCTAACCCTAACCCTAACCCTAACCCTAACCCTAACCCTAACCCTAACCCTAACCCTAACCCTAACCCTAACCCTAACCCTAACCCTAACCCTAACCCTAACCCTAACCCTAACCCTAACCCTAACCCTAACCCTAACCCTAACCCTAACCCTAACCCTAACCCTAACCCTAACCCTAACCCTAACCCTAACCCTAACCCTAACCCTAACCCTAACCCTAACCCTAACCCTAACCCTAACCCTAACCCTAACCCTAACCCTAACCCTAACCCTAACCCTAACCCTAACCCTAACCCTAACCCTAACCCTAACCCTAACCCTAACCCTAACCCTAACCCTAACCCTAACCCTAACCCTAACCCTAACCCTAACCCTAACCCTAACCCTAACCCTAACCCTAACCCTAACCCTAACCCTAACCCTAACCCTAACCCTAACCCTAACCCTAACCCTAACCCTAACCCTAACCCTAACCCTAACCCTAACCCTAACCCTAACCCTAACCCTAACCCTAACCCTAACCCTAACCCTAACCCTAACCCTAACCCTAACCCTAACCCTAACCCTAACCCTAACCCTAACCCTAACCCTAACCCTAACCCTAACCCTAACCCTAACCCTAACCCTAACCCTAACCCTAACCCTAACCCTAACCCTAACCCTAACCCTAACCCTAACCCTAACCCTAACCCTAACCCTAACCCTAACCCTAACCCTAACCCTAACCCTAACCCTAACCCTAACCCTAACCCTAACCCTAACCCTAACCCTAACCCTAACCCTAACCCTAACCCTAACCCTAACCCTAACCCTAACCCTAACCCTAACCCTAACCCTAACCCTAACCCTAACCCTAACCCTAACCCTAACCCTAACCCTAACCCTAACCCTAACCCTAACCCTAACCCTAACCCTAACCCTAACCCTAACCCTAACCCTAACCCTAACCCTAACCCTAACCCTAACCCTAACCCTAACCCTAACCCTAACCCTAACCCTAACCCTAACCCTAACCCTAACCCTAACCCTAACCCTAACCCTAACCCTAACCCTAACCCTAACCCTAACCCTAACCCTAACCCTAACCCTAACCCTAACCCTAACCCTAACCCTAACCCTAACCCTAACCCTAACCCTAACCCTAACCCTAACCCTAACCCTAACCCTAACCCTAACCCTAACCCTAACCCTAACCCTAACCCTAACCCTAACCCTAACCCTAACCCTAACCCTAACCCTAACCCTAACCCTAACCCTAACCCTAACCCTAACCCTAACCCTAACCCTAACCCTAACCCTAACCCTAACCCTAACCCTAACCCTAACCCTAACCCTAACCCTAACCCTAACCCTTAACCCTAACCCTTAACCCTAACCCTTAACCCTAACCCTTAACCCTAACCCTTAACCCTAACCCTAACCCTAACCCTAACCCTAACCCTAACCCTAACCCTAACCCTAACCCTAACCCTAACCCTAACCCTAACCCTAACCCTAACCCTAACCCTAACCCTAACCCTAACCCTAACCCTAACCCTAACCCTAACCCTAACCCTAACCCTAACCCTGGGGTGGCGTTTTTAAGACACTTCTCTAACCCTAACCCCAGGGGTCATTAAGACACTTGGAGACCAGGGTTGGTTCGGCAAGTTACTTGGGAAAGGGGGAAAACGCAAACTCCTGGGATTAGGTTTAGGCTGCAACTCCAATGGTTAGGGTTAGAGTAGAAAACAGGGGAGGGATAGCACGTTCGATCGCATTAAGACACTTGGAGACCAGGGTTGGTTCGGCAAGTTACTTGGGAAAGGGGGAAAACGCAAACTCCTGGGATTAGGTTTAGGCTGCAACTCCAATGGTTAGGGTTAGAGTAGAGAACAGGGGAGGGATAGCACGTTCGATCGCATTAAGACACTTGGGGAACCGGGAAAACGCATTAAGACACTTGGGGAACCGGGAAAACGCATTAAGACACTTGGGGAACCGGGAAAACGCATTAAGACACTTGGGGAACTGGGAAAACGCATTAAGACACTTGTGGAACCCTAACCCTAACCCTAACCCTAACCCTAACCCTAACCCTAACCCTAACCCTAACCCTAACCCTAACCCTAACCCTAACCCTGGGGTGGCGTTTTTAAGACACTTCTCTAACCCTAACCCCAGGGGTCATTAAGACACTTGGAGACCAGGGTTGGTTCGGCAAGTTACTTGGGAAAGGGGGAAAACGCAAACTCCTGGGATTAGGTTTAGGCTGCAACTCCAATGGTTAGGGTTAGAGTAGAAAACAGGGGAGGGATAGCACGTTCGATCGCATTAAGACACTTGGAGACCAGGGTTGGTTCGGCAAGTTACTTGGGAAAGGGGGAAAACGCAAACTCCTGGGATTAGGTTTAGGCTGCAACTCCAATGGTTAGGGTTAGAGTAGAGAACAGGGGAGGGATAGCACGTTCGATCGCATTAAGACACTTGGGGAACCGGGAAAACGCATTAAGACACTTGGGGAACCGGGAAAACGCATTAAGACACTTGGGGAACCGGGAAAACGCATTAAGACACTTGGGGAACTGGGAAAACGCATTAAGACACTTGTGGAACCCTAACCCTAACCCTAACCCTAACCCTAACCCTAACCCTAACCCTAACCCTAACCCTAACCCTAACCCTAACCCTGGGGTGGCGTTTTTAAGACACTTCTCTAACCCTAACCCCAGGGGTCATTAAGACACTTGGAGACCAGGGTTGGTTCGGCAAGTTACTTGGGAAAGGGGGAAAACGCAAACTCCTGGGATTAGGTTTAGGCTGCAACTCCAATGGTTAGGGTTAGAGTAGAAAACAGGGGAGGGATAGCACGTTCGATCGCATTAAGACACTTGGAGACCAGGGTTGGTTCGGCAAGTTACTTGGGAAAGGGGGAAAACGCAAACTCCTGGGATTAGGTTTAGGCTGCAACTCCAATGGTTAGGGTTAGAGTAGAGAACAGGGGAGGGATAGCACGTTCGATCGCATTAAGACACTTGGGGAACCGGGAAAACGCATTAAGACACTTGGGGAACCGGGAAAACGCATTAAGACACTTGGGGAACCGGGAAAACGCATTAAGACACTTGGGGAACTGGGAAAACGCATTAAGACACTTGTGGAACCCTAACCCTAACCCTAACCCTAACCCTAACCCTAACCCTAACCCTAACCCTAACCCTAACCCTAACCCTGGGGTGGCGTTTTTAAGACACTTCTCTAACCCTAACCCCAGGGGTCATTAAGACACTTGGAGACCAGGGTTGGTTCGGCAAGTTACTTGGGAAAGGGGGAAAACGCAAACTCCTGGGATTAGGTTTAGGCTGCAACTCCAATGGTTAGGGTTAGAGTAGAAAACAGGGGAGGGATAGCACGTTCGATCGCATTAAGACACTTGGAGACCAGGGTTGGTTCGGCAAGTTACTTGGGAAAGGGGGAAAACGCAAACTCCTGGGATTAGGTTTAGGCTGCAACTCCAATGGTTAGGGTTAGAGTAGAGAACAGGGGAGGGATAGCACGTTCGATCGCATTAAGACACTTGGGGAACCGGGAAAACGCATTAAGACACTTGGGGAACCGGGAAAACGCATTAAGACACTTGGGGAACCGGGAAAACGCATTAAGACACTTGGGGAACTGGGAAAACGCATTAAGACACTTGTGGAACCCTAACCCTAACCCTAACCCTAACCCTAACCCTAACCCTAACCCTAACCCTAACCCTAACCCTGGGGTGGCGTTTTTAAGACACTTCTCTAACCCTAACCCCAGGGGTCATTAAGACACTTGGAGACCAGGGTTGGTTCGGCAAGTTACTTGGGAAAGGGGGAAAACGCAAACTCCTGGGATTAGGTTTAGGCTGCAACTCCAATGGTTAGGGTTAGAGTAGAAAACAGGGGAGGGATAGCACGTTCGATCGCATTAAGACACTTGGAGACCAGGGTTGGTTCGGCAAGTTACTTGGGAAAGGGGGAAAACGCAAACTCCTGGGATTAGGTTTAGGCTGCAACTCCAATGGTTAGGGTTAGAGTAGAGAACAGGGGAGGGATAGCACGTTCGATCGCATTAAGACACTTGGGGAACCGGGAAAACGCATTAAGACACTTGGGGAACCGGGAAAACGCATTAAGACACTTGGGGAACCGGGAAAACGCATTAAGACACTTGGGGAACTGGGAAAACGCATTAAGACACTTGTGGAACCCTAACCCTAACCCTAACCCTAACCCTAACCCTAACCCTAACCCTAACCCTAACCCTAACCCTAACCCTAACCCTAACCCTAACCCTAACCCTAACCCTAACCCTAACCCTAACCTGGGGGTGGCATTTTTAAGATTCTCCTCTAACCCTAACCCCAGGGGTCATTAAGTTACTTGGAGACCAGGGTTGGTTCGGCAAGTTACTTGGGAAAGGGGGAAAACGCAAACTCCAGGGATTAGGTTTAGGCTGCAACTCCAATGGTTAGGGTTAGAGTAGAGAACAGGGGAGGGATAGCACGTTCGATCGCATTAAGTTACTTGGAGACCAGGGTTGGTTCGGCAAGTTACTTGGGAAAGGGGGAAAACGTTTGATCGGTCGCATTAAGTTACTTGGAGACCAGGGTTGGATCGGCAAGTTACTTGGGAAAGGGGGAAAACGTTCGATCGGTCACATTAAGTTACTTGGAGACCAGGGTTGGTTCGGCAAGTTAGTTGGGAAAGGGGGAAAACGTTCGATCGGTCGCATTAAGTTACTTGGAGATCGGGATTGGCGTCATTTTCCCCTAACCCTAACCCTAACCCGGGGGTGGCGTTTTTAAGATTCTCCTCTAACCCTAACCCCAGGGGTCATTAAGTTACTTGGAGACCCAGGGTTGGTTCGGCAAGTTACTTGGGAAAGGGGGAAAACGCAAACTCCTGGGATTAGGTTTAGGCTGCAACTCCAATGGTTAGGGTTAGAGTAGAGAACAGGGGAGGGATAGCACGTTCGATCGCATTAAGTTACTTGGAGACCAGGGTTGGTTCGGCAAGTTACTTGGGAAAGGGGGAAAACGTTCGATCGGTCGCATTAAGTTACTTGGAGACCAGGGTTGGTTCGGCAAGTTACTTGGGAAAGGGGGAAAACGTTCGATCGGTCGCATTAAGTTACTTGGAGACCAGGGTTGGTTCGGCAAGTTACTTGGGAAAGGGGGAAAACGTTCGATCGGTCGCATTAAGTTACTTGGAGACCAGGGTTGGTTCGGCAAGTTACTTGGGAAAGGGGGAAAACGCAAACTCCTGGGATTAGGTTTAGGCTGCAACTCCAATGGTTAGGGTTAGAGTAGAGAACAGGGGAGGGATAGCACGTTCGATCGCATTAAGTTACTTGGAGACCAGGGTTGGTTCGGCAAGTTACTTGGGAAAGGGGGAAAACGCAAACTCCTGGGATTAGGTTTAGGCTGCAACTCCAATGGTTAGGGTTAGAGTAGAGAACAGGGGAGGGATAGCACGTTCGATCGCATTAAGTTACTTGGAGACCAGGGTTGGTTCGGCAAGTTACTTGGGAAAGGGGGAAAACGTTCGATCGGTCGCATTAAGTTACTTGGAGACCAGGGTTGGTTCGGCAAGTTACTTGGGAAAGGGGGAAAACGTTCGATCGGTCGCATTAAGTTACTTGGAGACCGGGATTGGCGTCATTTTCCCCTAACCCTAACCCTAACCCGGGGGTGGCGTTTTTAAGATTCTCCTCTAACCCTAACCCCAGGGGTCATTAAGTTACTTGGAGACCAGGGTTGGTTCGGCAAGTTACTTGGGAAAGGGGGAAAACGCAAACTCCTGGGATTAGGTTTAGGCTGCAACTCCAATGGTTAGGGTTAGAGTAGAGAACAGGGGAGGGATAGCACGTTCGATCGCATTAAGTTACTTGGAGACCAGGGTTGGTTCGGCAAGTTACTTGGGAAAGGGGGAAAACGTTCGATCGGTCGCATTAAGTTACTTGGAGACCAGGGTTGGTTCGGCAAGTTACTTGGGAAAGGGGGAAAACGTTCGATCGGTCGCATTAAGTTACTTGGAGACCAGGGTTGGTTCGGCAAGTTAGTTGGGAAAGGGGGAAAACGTTCGATCGGTCGCATTAAGTTACTTGGAGATCAGGATTGGCGTCATTTTCCCCTAACCCTAACCCTAACCCGGGGGTGGCGTTTTTAAGATTCTCCTCTAACCCTAACCCCAGGGGTCATTAAGTTACTTGGAGACCAGGGTTGGTTCGGCAAGTTACTTGGGAAAGGGGGAAAACGCAAACTCCTGGGATTAGGTTTAGGCTGCAACTCCAATGGTTAGGGTTAGAGTAGAGAACAGGGGAGGGATAGCACGTTCGATCGCATTAAGTTACTTGGAGACCAGGGTTGGTTCGGCAAGTTACTTGGGAAAGGGGGAAAACGTTCGATCGGTCGCATTAAGTTACTTGGAGACCAGGGTTGGTTCGGCAAGTTACTTGGGAAAGGGGGAAAACGTTCGATCGGTCGCATTAAGTTACTTGGAGACCAGGGTTGGTTCGGCAAGTTACTTGGGAAAGGGGGAAAACGTTCGATCGGTCGCATTAAGTTACTTGGAGACCAGGGTTGGTTCGGCAAGTTACTTGGGAAAGGGGGAAAACGCAAACTCCTGGGATTAGGTTTAGGCTGCAACTCCAATGGTTAGGGTTAGAGTAGAGAACAGGGGAGGGATAGCACGTTCGATCGCATTAAGTTACTTGGAGACCAGGGTTGGTTCGGCAAGTTACTTGGGAAAGGGGGAAAACGCAAACTCCTGGGATTAGGTTTAGGCTGCAACTCCAATGGTTAGGGTTAGAGTAGAGAACAGGGGAGGGATAGCACGTTCGATCGCATTAAGTTACTTGGAGACCAGGGTTGGTTCGGCAAGTTACTTGGGAAAGGGGGAAAACGCTCGATCGGTCGCATTAAGTTACTTGGAGACCAGGGTTGGTTCGGCAAGTTACTTGGGAAAGGGGGAAAACGTTCGATCGGTCGCATTAAGTTACTTGGAGACCAGGGTTGGTTCGGCAAGTTAGTTGGGAAAGGGGGAAAACGTTCGATCGGTCGCATTAAGTTACTTGGAGACCGGGATTGGCGTCATTTTCCCCTAACCCTAACCCTAACCCGGGGGTGGCGTTTTTAAGATTCTCCTCTAACCCTAACCCCAGGGGTCATTAAGTTACTTGGAGACCAGAGTTGGTTCGGCAAGTTACTTGGGAAAGGGGGAAAACGCAAACTCCTGGGATTAGGTTTAGGCTGCAACTCCAATGGTTAGGGTTAGAGTAGAGAACAGGGGAGGGATAGCACGTTCGATCGCATTAAGTTACTTGGAGACCAGGGTTGGTTCGGCAAGTTACTTGGGAAAGGGGGAAAACGTTCGATCGGTCGCATTAAGTTACTTGGAGACCAGGGTTGGTTCGGCAAGTTACTTGGGAAAGGGGGAAAACGTTCGATCGGTCGCATTAAGTTACTTGGAGACCAGGGTTGGTTCGGCAAGTTACTTGGGAAAGGGGGAAAACGTTCGATCGGTCGCATTAAGTTACTTGGAGACCAGGGTTGGTTCGGCAAGTTACTTGGGAAAGGGGGAAAACGCAAACTCCTGGGATTAGGTTTAGGCTGCAACTCCAATGGTTAGGGTTAGAGTAGAGAACAGGGGAGGGATAGCACGTTCGATCGCATTAAGTTACTTGGAGACCAGGGTTGGTTCGGCAAGTTACTTGGGAAAGGGGGAAAACGCAAACTCCTGGGATTAGGTTTAGGCTGCAACTCCAATGGTTAGGGTTAGAGTAGAGAACAGGGGAGGGATAGCACGTTCGATCGCATTAAGTTACTTGGAGACCAGGGTTGGTTCGGCAAGTTACTTGGGAAAGGGGGAAAACGCTCGATCGGTCGCATTAAGTTACTTGGAGACCAGGGTTGGTTCGGCAAGTTACTTGGGAAAGGGGGAAAACGTTCGATCGGTCGCATTAAGTTACTTGGAGACCAGGGTTGGTTCGGCAAGTTAGTTGGGAAAGGGGGAAAACGTTCGATCGGTCGCATTAAGTTACTTGGAGACCGGGATTGGCGTCATTTTCCCCTAACCCTAACCCTAACCCGGGGGTGGCGTTTTTAAGATTCTCCTCTAACCCTAACCCCAGGGGTCATTAAGTTACTTGGAGACCAGGGTTGGTTCGGCAAGTTACTTGGGAAAGGGGGAAAACGCAAACTCCTGGGATTAGGTTTAGGCTGCAACTCCAATGGTTAGGGTTAGAGTAGAGAACAGGGGAGGGATAGCACGTTCGATCGCATTAAGTTACTTGGAGACCAGGGTTGGTTCGGCAAGTTACTTGGGAAAGGGGGAAAACGTTCGATCGGTCGCATTAAGTTACTTGGAGACCAGGGTTGGTTCGGCAAGTTACTTGGGAAAGGGGGAAAACGTTCGATCGGTCGCATTAAGTTACTTGGAGACCAGGGTTGGTTCGGCAAGTTACTTGGGAAAGGGGGAAAACGTTCGATCGGTCGCATTAAGTTACTTGGAGACCAGGGTTGGTTCGGCAAGTTACTTGGGAAAGGGGGAAAACGCAAACTCCTGGGATTAGGTTTAGGCTGCAACTCCAATGGTTAGGGTTAGAGTAGAGAACAGGGGAGGGATAGCACGTTCGATCGCATTAAGTTACTTGGAGACCAGGGTTGGTTCGGCAAGTTACTTGGGAAAGGGGGAAAACGTTCGATCGGTCGCATTAAGTTACTTGGAGACCAGGGTTGGTTCGGCAAGTTACTTGGGAAAGGGGGAAAACGTTCGATCGGTCGCATTAAGTTACTTGGAGACCAGGGTTGGTTCGGCAAGTTAGTTGGGAAAGGGGGAAAACGTTCGATCGGTCGCATTAAGTTACTTGGAGACCGGGATTGGCGTCATTTTCCCCTAACCCTAACCCTAACCCGGGGGTGGCGTTTTTAATATTCTCCTCTAACCCTAACCCCAGGGGTCATTAAGTTACTTGGAGACCAGGGTTGGTTCGGCAAGTTACTTGGGAAAGGGGGAAAACGCAAACTCCTGGGATTAGGTTTAGGCTGCAACTCCAATGGTTAGGGTTAGAGTAGAGAACAGGGGAGGGATAGCACGTTCGATCGCATTAAGTTACTTGGAGACCAGGGTTGGTTCGGCAAGTTACTTGGGAAAGGGGGAAAACGTTCGATCGGTCGCATTAAGTTACTTGGAGACCAGGGTTGGTTCGGCAAGTTACTTGGGAAAGGGGGAAAACGTTCGATCGGTCGCATTAAGTTACTTGGAGACCAGGGTTGGTTCGTCAAGTTACTTGGGAAAGGGGGAAAACGCAAACTCCTGGGATTAGGTTTAGGCTGCAACTCCAATGGTTAGGGTTAGAGTAGAGAACAGGGGAGGGATAGCACGTTCGATCGCATTAAGTTACTTGGAGACCAGGGTTGGTTCGGCAAGTTACTTGGGAAAGGGGGAAAACGCAAACTCCTGGGATTAGGTTTAGGCTGCAACTCCAATGGTTAGGGTTAGAGTAGAGAACAGGGGAGGGATAGCACGTTCGATCGCATTAAGTTACTTGGAGACCAGGGTTGGTTCGGCAAGTTACTTGGGAAAGGGGGAAAACGTTCGATCGGTCGCATTAAGTTACTTGGAGACCAGGGTTGGTTCGGCAAGTTACTTGGGAAAGGGGGAAAACGTTCGATCGGTCGCATTAAGTTACTTGGAGACCGGGATTGGCGTCATTTTCCCCTAACCCTAACCCTAACCCGGGGGTGGCGTTTTTAAGATTCTCCTCTAACCCTAACCCCAGGGGTCATTAAGTTACTTGGAGACCAGGGTTGGTTCGGCAAGTTACTTGGGAAAGGGGGAAAACGCAAACTCCTGGGATTAGGTTTAGGCTGCAACTCCAATGGTTAGGGTTAGAGTAGAGAACAGGGGAGGGATAGCACGTTCGATCGCATTAAGTTACTTGGAGACCAGGGTTGGTTCGGCAAGTTACTTGGGAAAGGGGGAAAACGTTCGATCGGTCGCATTAAGTTACTTGGAGACCAGGGTTGGTTCGGCAAGTTACTTGGGAAAGGGGGAAAACGTTCGATCGGTCGCATTAAGTTACTTGGAGACCAGGGTTGGTTCGGCAAGTTAGTTGGGAAAGGGGGAAAACGTTCGATCGGTCGCATTAAGTTACTTGGAGATCAGGATTGGCGTCATTTTCCCCTAACCCTAACCCTAACCCGGGGGTGGCGTTTTTAAGATTCTCCTCTAACCCTAACCCCAGGGGTCATTAAGTTACTTGGAGACCAGGGTTGGTTCGGCAAGTTACTTGGGAAAGGGGGAAAACGCAAACTCCTGGGATTAGGTTTAGGCTGCAACTCCAATGGTTAGGGTTAGAGTAGAGAACAGGGGAGGGATAGCACGTTCGATCGCATTAAGTTACTTGGAGACCAGGGTTGGTTCGGCAAGTTACTTGGGAAAGGGGGAAAACGTTCGATCGGTCGCATTAAGTTACTTGGAGACCAGGGTTGGTTCGGCAAGTTACTTGGGAAAGGGGGAAAACGTTCGATCGGTCGCATTAAGTTACTTGGAGACCAGGGTTGGTTCGGCAAGTTACTTGGGAAAGGGGGAAAACGTTCGATCGGTCGCATTAAGTTACTTGGAGACCAGGGTTGGTTCGGCAAGTTACTTGGGAAAGGGGGAAAACGCAAACTCCTGGGATTAGGTTTAGGCTGCAACTCCAATGGTTAGGGTTAGAGTAGAGAACAGGGGAGGGATAGCACGTTCGATCGCATTAAGTTACTTGGAGACCAGGGTTGGTTCGGCAAGTTACTTGGGAAAGGGGGAAAACGCAAACTCCTGGGATTAGGTTTAGGCTGCAACTCCAATGGTTAGGGTTAGAGTAGAGAACAGGGGAGGGATAGCACGTTCGATCGCATTAAGTTACTTGGAGACCAGGGTTGGTTCGGCAAGTTACTTGGGAAAGGGGGAAAACGCTCGATCGGTCGCATTAAGTTACTTGGAGACCAGGGTTGGTTCGGCAAGTTACTTGGGAAAGGGGGAAAACGTTCGATCGGTCGCATTAAGTTACTTGGAGACCAGGGTTGGTTCGGCAAGTTAGTTGGGAAAGGGGGAAAACGTTCGATCGGTCGCATTAAGTTACTTGGAGACCGGGATTGGCGTCATTTTCCCCTAACCCTAACCCTAACCCGGGGGTGGCGTTTTTAAGATTCTCCTCTAACCCTAACCCCAGGGGTCATTAAGTTACTTGGAGACCAGGGTTGGTTCGGCAAGTTACTTGGGAAAGGGGGAAAACGCAAACTCCTGGGATTAGGTTTAGGCTGCAACTCCAATGGTTAGGGTTAGAGTAGAGAACAGGGGAGGGATAGCACGTTCGATCGCATTAAGTTACTTGGAGACCAGGGTTGGTTCGGCAAGTTACTTGGGAAAGGGGGAAAACGTTCGATCGGTCGCATTAAGTTACTTGGAGACCAGGGTTGGTTCGGCAAGTTACTTGGGAAAGGGGGAAAACGTTCGATCGGTCGCATTAAGTTACTTGGAGACCAGGGTTGGTTCGGCAAGTTACTTGGGAAAGGGGGAAAACGTTCGATCGGTCGCATTAAGTTACTTGGAGACCAGGGTTGGTTCGGCAAGTTACTTGGGAAAGGGGGAAAACGCAAACTCCTGGGATTAGGTTTAGGCTGCAACTCCAATGGTTAGGGTTAGAGTAGAGAACAGGGGAGGGATAGCACGTTCGATCGCATTAAGTTACTTGGAGACCAGGGTTGGTTCGGCAAGTTACTTGGGAAAGGGGGAAAACGTTCGATCGGTCGCATTAAGTTACTTGGAGACCAGGGTTGGTTCGGCAAGTTACTTGGGAAAGGGGGAAAACGTTCGATCGGTCGCATTAAGTTACTTGGAGACCGGGATTGGCGTCATGTTCCCCTAACCCTAACCCTAACCCTAACCCGGGGGTGGCGTTTTTAAGATTCTCCTCTAACCCTAACCCCAGGGGTCATTAAGTTACTTGGAGACCAGGGTTGGTTCGGCAAGTTACTTGGGAAAGGGGGAAAACGCAAACTCCTGGGATTAGGTTTAGGCTGCAACTCCAATGGTTAGGGTTAGAGTAGAGAACAGGGGAGGGATAGCACGTTCGATCGCATTAAGTTACTTGGAGACCAGGGTTAGTTCGGCAAGTTACTTGGGAAAGGGGGAAAACGTTCGATCGGTCGCATTAAGTTACTTGGAGACCGGGATTGGCGTCATGTTCCCCTAACCCTAACCCTAACCCGGGGGTGGCGTTTTTAAGATTCTCCTCTAACCCTAACCCCAGGGGTCATTAAGTTACTTGGAGACCAGGGTTGGTTCGGCAAGTTACTTGGGAAAGGGGGAAAACGCAAACTCCTGGGATTAGGTTTAGGCTGCAACTCCAATGGTTAGGGTTAGAGTAGAGAACAGGGGAGGGATAGCACGTTCGATCGCATTAAGTTACTTGGAGACCAGGGTTGGTTCGGCAAGTTACTTGGGAAAGGGGGAAAACGTTCGATCGGTCGCATTAAGTTACTTGGAGACCAGGGTTGGTTCGGCAAGTTACTTGGGAAAGGGGGAAAACGTTCGATCGGTCGCATTAAGTTACTTGGAGACCGGGATTGGCGTCATGTTCCCCTAACCCTAACCCTAACCCTAACCCGGGGGTGGCGTTTTTAAGATTCTCCTCTAACCCTAACCCCAGGGGTCATTAAGTTACTTGGAGACCAGGGTTGGTTCGGCAAGTTACTTGGGAAAGGGGGAAAACGCAAACTCCTGGGATTAGGTTTAGGCTGCAACTCCAATGGTTAGGGTTAGAGTAGAGAACAGGGGAGGGATAGCACGTTCGATCGCATTAAGTTACTTGGAGACCAGGGTTAGTTCGGCAAGTTACTTGGGAAAGGGGGAAAACGTTCGATCGGTCGCATTAAGTTACTTGGAGACCGGGATTGGCGTCATGTTCCCCTAACCCTAACCCTAACCCGGGGGTGGCGTTTTTAAGATTCTCCTCTAACCCTAACCCCAGGGGTCATTAAGTTACTTGGAGACCAGGGTTGGTTCGGCAAGTTACTTGGGAAAGGGGGAAAACGCAAACTCCTGGGATTAGGTTTAGGCTGCAACTCCAATGGTTAGGGTTAGAGTAGAGAACAGGGGAGGGATAGCACGTTCGATCGCATTAAGTTACTTGGAGACCAGGGTTGGTTCGGCAAGTTACTTGGGAAAGGGGGAAAACGTTCGATCGGTCGCATTAAGTTACTTGGAGACCAGGGTTGGTTCGGCAAGTTACTTGGGAATGGGGGAAAACGCAAACTCCTGGGATTAGGTTTAGGCTGCAACTCCAATGGTTAGGGTTAAAGTAGAGAACAGGGGAGGGATAGCACGTTCGATCGCATTAAGTTACTTGGAGACCAGGGTTGGTTCGGCAAGTTACTTGGTAAAGGGGGAAAACGTTCGATCGGTCGCATTAAGTTACTTGGAGACCAGGGTTGGTTCAGCAAGTTACTTGGGAAAGGGGGAAAACGTTCGATCGGTCGCATTAAGTTACTTGGAGACCGGGATTGGCGTCATGTTCCCCTGACCCTAACCCTAACCCTAACCCGGGGGTGGCGTTTTTAAGATTCTCCTCTAACCCTAACCCCAGGGGTCATTAAGTTACTTGGAGACCAGGGTTGGTTCGGCAAGTTACTTGGGAAAGGGGGAAAACGCAAACTCCTGGGATTAGGTTTAGGCTGCAACTCCAATGGTTAGGGTTAGAGTAGAGAACAGGGGAGGGATAGCACGTTCGATCGCATTAAGTTACTTGGAGACCAGGGTTGGTTCGGCAAGTTACTTGGGAAAGGGGGAAAACGTTCGATCGGTCGCATTAAGTTACTTGGAGACCAGGGTTGGTTCGGCAAGTTACTTGGGAAAGGGGGAAAACGCAAACTCCTGGGATTAGGTTTAGGCTGCAACTCCAATGGTTAGGGTTAGAGTAGAGAACAGGGGAGGGATAGCACGTTCGATCGCATTAAGTTACTTGGAGACCAGGGTTGGTTCGGCAAGTTACTTGGGAAAGGGGGAAAACGTTCGATCGGTCGCATTAAGTTACTTGGAGACCAGGGTTGGTTCGGCAAGTTACTTGGGAAAGGGGGAAAACGCAAACTCCTGGGATTAGGTTTAGGCTGCAACTCCAATGGTTAGGGTTAGAGTAGAGAACAGGGGAGGGATAGCACGTTCGATCGCATTAAGTTACTTGGAGACCAGGGTTGGTTCGGCAAGTTACTTGGGAAAGGGGGAAAACGTTCGATCGGTCGCATTAAGTTACTTGGAGACCAGGGTTGGTTCGGCAAGTTACTTGGGAAAGGGGGAAAACGTTCGATCGGTCGCATTAAGTTAAGGCCCCGTCACACATAGCGACGCTGCAGCGATACCGACAACGATCCGGATCGCTGCAGCGTCGCTGTTTGATCGCTGGAGAGCTGTCACACAGACAGCTCTCCAGCGACCAACGATCCCGAGGTCCTCGGTAACCAGGGTAAACATCGGGTAACTAAGCGCAGGGCCGCGCTTAGTAACCCGATGTTTACCCTGGTTACCAGCGTTACAGTAAAATAAAACAAACTTTACATACTTACCTATCGCTGTCTGTCCTCGGTGCTCTGCTTCTCTGGTCTGGCTGTGAGCACAGCGGCCGGAAAGCAGAGCGGTGACGTCACCGCTCTGCTTTTCGGCTGACCGGCGCTCACAGCCAGACCAGAGAAGCAGAGCACCGAGGACAGACAGCGATAGGTAAGTATGTAACGTTTGTTTTTTTTTACTGTAACACTGGTAACCAGGGTAAACATCGGGTTACTAAGCGCGGCCCTGCGCTTAGTTACTCGATGTTTACCCTGGTTACCAGCGAAGACATCGCTGAATCGGCGTCACACACGCCGATTCAGCGATGTCAGCGGGACCTCAACGATCAAAAAATGGCCCAGGCCATTCCGACACGACCAGCGATCTCACAGCAGGGGCCTGATCGCTGGTACGTGTCACACATAGCGAGATCGCTACTGAGATCGCTGTTGCGTCACAAAACTTGTGACTCAGCAGCGATCTCGCTAGCGATCTCGCTATGTGAGACGGGGGCTAAACTTGGAGACCAGGATTGGCGTCATGTTCCCCTAACCCTAACCCTAACCCTAACCCGGGGGTGGCGTTTTTAAGATTCTCCTCTAACCCTAACCCCAGGGGTCATTAAGTTACTTGGAGACCAGGGTTGGTTCGGCAAGTTACTTGGGAAAGGGGGAAAACGCAAACTCCTGGGATTAGGTTTAGGCTGCAACTCCAATGGTTAGGGTTAGAGTAGAGAACAGGGGAGGGATAGCACGTTCGATCGCATTAAGTTACTTGGAGACCAGGGTTGGTTCGGCAAGTTACTTGGGAAAGGGGGAAAACGTTCGATCGGTCGCATTAAGTTACTTGGAGACCAGGGTTGGTTCGGCAAGTTACTTGGGAAAGGGGGAAAACGCAAACTCCTGGGATTAGGTTTAGGCTGCAACTCCAATGGTTAGGGTTAGAGTAGAGAACAGGGGAGGGATAGCACGTTCGATCGCATTAAGTTACTTGGAGACCAGGGTTGGTTCGGCAAGTTACTTGGGAAAGGGGGAAAACGTTCGATCGGTCACATTAAGTTACTTGGAGACCAGGGTTGGTTCGGCAAGTTACTTGGGAAAGGGGGAAAACGCAAACTCCTGGGATTAGGTTTAGGCTGCAACTCCAATGGTTAGGGTTAGAGTAGAGAACAGGGGAGGGATAGCACGTTCGATCGCATTAAGTTACTTGGAGACCAGGGTTGGTTCGGCAAGTTACTTGGGAAAGGGGGAAAACGCAAACTCCTGGGATTAGGTTTAGGCTGCAACTCCAATGGTTAGGGTTAGAGTAGAGAACAGGGGAGGGATAGCACGTTCGATCGCATTAAGTTACTTGGAGACCAGGGTTGGTTCGGCAAGTTACTTGGGAAAGGGGGAAAACGTTCGATCGGTCGCATTAAGTTACTTGGAGACCAGGGTTGGTTTGGCAAGTTACTTGGGAAAGGGGGAAAACGTTCGATCGGTCGCATTAAGTTACTTGGAGACCGGAATTGGCGTCATGTTCCCCTAACCCTAACCCTAACCCGGGGGTGGCGTTTTTAAGATTCTCCTCTAACCCTAACCCCAGGGGTCATTAAGTTACTTGGAGACCAGGGTTGGTTCGGCAAGTTACTTGGGAAAGGGGGAAAACGCAAACTCCTGGGATTAGGTTTAGGCTGCAACTCCAATGGTTAGGGTTAGAGTAGAGAACAGGGGAGGGATAGCACGTTCGATCGCATTAAGTTACTTGGAGACCAGGGTTGGTTCGGCAAGTTACTTAGGAAAGGGGGAAAACGTTCGATCGGTCGCATTAAGTTACTTGGAGACCAGGGTTGGTTCGGCAAGTTACTTGGGAAAGGGGGAAAACGCAAACTCCTGGGATTAGGTTTAGGCTGCAACTCCAATGGTTAGGGTTAGAGTAGAGAACAGGGGAGGGATAGCACGTTCGATCGCATTAAGTTACTTGGAGACCAGGGTTGGTTCGGCAAGTTACTTGGGAAAGGGGGAAAACGTTCGATCGGTCGCATTAAGTTACTTGGAGACCAGGGTTGGTTCGGCAAGTTACTTGGGAAAGGGGGAAAAAGCAAACTTCTGGGATTAGGTTTAGGCTGCAACTCCAATGGTTAGGGTTAGAGTAGAGAACAGGGGAGGGATAGCACGTTCGATCGCATTAAGCTACTTGGAGACCAGGGTTGGTTCGGCAAGTTACTTGGGAAAGGGGGAAAACGTTCGATCGGTCGCATTAAGTTACTTGGAGACCAGGGTTGGTTCGGCAAGTTACTTGGGAAAGGGGGAAAACGTTCGATCGGTCGCATTAAGTTACTTGGAGACCGGGAATGGCGTCATGTTCCCCTAACCCTAACCCTAATCCTAACCCTAACCCGGGGGTGGCGTTTTTAAGATTCTCCTCTAACCCTAACCCCAGGGGTCATTAAGTTACTTGGAGACCAGGGTTGGTTCGGCAAGTTACTTGGGAAAGGGGGAAAACGCAAACTCCTGGGATTAGGTTTAGGCTGCAACTCCAATGGTTAGGGTTAGAGTAGAGAACAGGGGAGGGATAGCACATTCGATCGCATTAAGTTACTTGGAGACCAGGGTTGGTTCGGCAAGTTACTTGGGAAAGGGGGAAAACGTTCGATCGGTCGCATTAAGTTACTTGGAGACCAGGGTTGGTTCGGCAAGTTACTTGGAAAAGGGGGAAAACGTTCGATCGGTCGCATTAAGTTACTTGGAGACCGGGATTGGCGTCATGTTCCCCTAACCCTAACCCTAACCCTAACCCGGGGGTGGCGTTTTTAAGATTCTCCTCTAACCCTAACCCCAGGGGTCATTAAGTTACTTGGAGACCAGGGTTGGTTCGGCAAGTTACTTGGGAAAGGGGGAAAACGCAAACTCCTGGGATTAGGTTTAGGCTGCAACTCCAATGGTTAGGGTTAGAGTAGAGAACAGGGGAGGGATAGCACGTTCGATCGCATTAAGTTACTTGGAGACCAGGGTTGGTTCGGCAAGTTACTTGGGAAAGGGGGAAAACGTTCGATCGGTCGCATTAAGTTACTTGGAGACCGTTATTGGCGTCATGTTCCCCTAACCCTAACCCTAACCCTAACCCGGGGGTGGCGTTTTTAAGATTCTCCTCTAACCCTAACCCCAGGGGTCATTAAGTTACTTGGAGACCAGGGTTGGTTCGGCAAGTTACTTGGGAAAGGGGGAAAACGCAAACTCCTGGGATTAGGTTTAGGCTGCAACTCCAATGGTTAGGGTTAGAGTAGAGAACAGGGGAGGGATAGCACGTTCGATCGCATTAAGTTACTTGGAGACCAGGGTTGGTTCGGCAAGTTACTTGGGAAAGGGGGAAAACGTTCGATCGGTCGCATTAAGTTACTTGGAGACCAGGGTTGGTTCGGCAAGTTACTTGGGAAAGGGGGAAAACGTTCGATCGGTCGCATTAAGTTACTTGGAGACCAGGGTTGGTTCGGCAAGTTACTTGGGAAAGGGGGAAAACGTTCGATCGGTCGCATTAAGTTACTTGGAGACCGGGATTGGCGTCATGTTCCCCTAACCCTAACCCTAACCCTAACCCGGGGGTGGCGTTTTTAAGATTCTCCTCTAACCCTAACCCCAGGGGTCATTAAGTTACTTGGAGACCAGGGTTGGTTCGGCAAGTTACTTGGGAAAGGGGGAAAACGCAAACTCCTGGGATTAGGTTTAGGCTGCAACTCCAATGGTTAGGGTTAGAGTAGAGAACAGGGGAGGGATAGCACGTTCGATCGCATTAAGTTACTTGGAGACCAGGGTTGGTTCGGCAAGTTACTTGGGAAAGGGGGAAAACGTTCGATCGGTCGCATTAAGTTACTTGGAGACCAGGGTTGGATCGGCAAGTTACTTGGGAAAGGGGGAAAACGTTCGATCGGTCACATTAAGTTACTTGGAGACCAGGGTTGGTTCGGCAAGTTAGTTGGGAAAGGGGGAAAACGTTCGATCGGTCGCATTAAGTTACTTGGAGATCGGGATTGGCGTCATTTTCCCCTAACCCTAACCCTAACCCGGGGGTGGCGTTTTTAAGATTCTCCTCTAACCCTAACCCCAGGGGTCATTAAGTTACTTGGAGACCCAGGGTTGGTTCGGCAAGTTACTTGGGAAAGGGGGAAAACGCAAACTCCTGGGATTAGGTTTAGGCTGCAACTCCAATGGTTAGGGTTAGAGTAGAGAACAGGGGAGGGATAGCACGTTCGATCGCATTAAGTTACTTGGAGACCAGGGTTGGTTCGGCAAGTTACTTGGGAAAGGGGGAAAACGTTCGATCGGTCGCATTAAGTTACTTGGAGACCAGGGTTGGTTCGGCAAGTTACTTGGGAAAGGGGGAAAACGTTCGATCGGTCGCATTAAGTTACTTGGAGACCAGGGTTGGTTCGGCAAGTTACTTGGGAAAGGGGGAAAACGTTCGATCGGTCGCATTAAGTTACTTGGAGACCAGGGTTGGTTCGGCAAGTTACTTGGGAAAGGGGGAAAACGCAAACTCCTGGGATTAGGTTTAGGCTGCAACTCCAATGGTTAGGGTTAGAGTAGAGAACAGGGGAGGGATAGCACGTTCGATCGCATTAAGTTACTTGGAGACCAGGGTTGGTTCGGCAAGTTACTTGGGAAAGGGGGAAAACGCAAAATCCTGGGATTAGGTTTAGGCTGCAACTCCAATGGTTAGGGTTAGAGTAGAGAACAGGGGAGGGATAGCACGTTCGATCGCATTAAGTTACTTGGAGACCAGGGTTGGTTCGGCAAGTTACTTGGGAAAGGGGGAAAACGTTCGATCGGTCGCATTAAGTTACTTGGAGACCAGGGTTGGTTCGGCAAGTTACTTGGGAAAGGGGGAAAACGTTCGATCGGTCGCATTAAGTTACTTGGAGACCGGGATTGGCGTCATTTTCCCCTAACCCTAACCCTAACCCGGGGGTGGCGTTTTTAAGATTCTCCTCTAACCCTAACCCCAGGGGTCATTAAGTTACTTGGAGACCAGGGTTGGTTCGGCAAGTTACTTGGGAAAGGGGGAAAACGCAAACTCCTGGGATTAGGTTTAGGCTGCAACTCCAATGGTTAGGGTTAGAGTAGAGAACAGGGGAGGGATAGCACGTTCGATCGCATTAAGTTACTTGGAGACCAGGGTTGGTTCGGCAAGTTACTTGGGAAAGGGGGAAAACGTTCGATCGGTCGCATTAAGTTACTTGGAGACCAGGGTTGGTTCGGCAAGTTACTTGGGAAAGGGGGAAAACGTTCGATCGGTCGCATTAAGTTACTTGGAGACCAGGGTTGGTTCGGCAAGTTAGTTGGGAAAGGGGGAAAACATTCGATCGGTCGCATTAAGTTACTTGGAGATCAGGATTGGCGTCATTTTCCCCTAACCCTAACCCTAACCCGGGGGTGGCGTTTTTAAGATTCTCCTCTAACCCTAACCCCAGGGGTCATTAAGTTACTTGGAGACCAGGGTTGGTTCGGCAAGTTACTTGGGAAAGGGGGAAAACGCAAACTCCTGGGATTAGGTTTAGGCTGCAACTCCAATGGTTAGGGTTAGAGTAGAGAACAGGGGAGGGATAGCACGTTCGATCGCATTAAGTTACTTGGAGACCAGGGTTGGTTCGGCAAGTTACTTGGGAAAGGGGGAAAACGTTCGATCGGTCGCATTAAGTTACTTGGAGACCAGGGTTGGTTCGGCAAGTTACTTGGGAAAGGGGGAAAACGTTCGATCGGTCGCATTAAGTTACTTGGAGACCAGGGTTGGTTCGGCAAGTTACTTGGGAAAGGGGGAAAACGTTCGATCGGTCGCATTAAGTTACTTGGAGACCAGGGTTGGTTCGGCAAGTTACTTGGGAAAGGGGGAAAACGCAAACTCCTGGGATTAGGTTTAGGCTGCAACTCCAATGGTTAGGGTTAGAGTAGAAAACAGGGGAGGGATAGCACGTTCGATCACATTAAGTTACTTGGAGACCAGGGTTGGTTCGGCAAGTTACTTGGGAAAGGGGGAAAACGCAAACTCCTGGGATTAGGTTTAGGCTGCAACTCCAATGGTTAGGGTTAGAGTAGAGAACAGGGGAGGGATAGCACGTTCGATCGCATTAAGTTACTTGGAGACCAGGGTTGGTTCGGCAAGTTACTTGGGAAAGGGGGAAAACGCTCGATCGGTCGCATTAAGTTACTTGGAGACCAGGGTTGGTTCGGCAAGTTACTTGGGAAAGGGGGAAAACGTTCGATCGGTCGCATTAAGTTACTTGGAGACCAGGGTTGGTTCGGCAAGTTAGTTGGGAAAGGGGGAAAACGGTCGATCGGTCGCATTAAGTTACTTGGAGACCGGGATTGGCGTCATTTTCCCCTAACCCTAACCCTAACCCGGGGGTGGCGTTTTTAAGATTCTCCTCTAACCCTAACCCCAGGGGTCATTAAGTTACTTGGAGACCAGGGTTGGTTCGGCAAGTTACTTGGGAAAGGGGGAAAACGCAAACTCCTGGGATTAGGTTTAGGCTGCAACTCCAATGGTTAGGGTTAGAGTAGAGAACAGGGGAGGGATAGCACGTTCGATCGCATTAAGTTACTTGGAGACCAGGGTTGGTTCGGCAAGTTACTTGGGAAAGGGGGAAAACGTTCGATCGGTCGCATTAAGTTACTTGGAGACCAGGGTTGGTTCGGCAAGTTACTTGGGAAAGGGGGAAAACGTTCGATCGGTCGCATTAAGTTACTTGGAGACCAGGGTTGGTTCGGCAAGTTACTTGGGAAAGGGGGAAAACGTTCGATCGGTCGCATTAAGTTACTTGGAGACCAGGGTTGGTTCGGCAAGTTACTTGGGAAAGGGGGAAAACGCAAACTCCTGGGATTAGGTTTAGGCTGCAACTCCAATGGTTAGGGTTAGAGTAGAGAACAGGGGAGGGATAGCACGTTCGATCGCATTAAGTTACTTGGAGACCAGGGTTGGTTCGGCAAGTTACTTGGGAAAGGGGGAAAACGCAAACTCCTGGGATTAGGTTTAGGCTGCAACTCCAATGGTTAGGGTTAGAGTAGAGAACAGGGGAGGGATAGCACGTTCGATCGCATTAAGTTACTTGGAGACCAGGGTTGGTTCGGCAAGTTACTTGGGAAAGGGGGAAAACGCAAACTCCTGGGATTAGGTTTAGGCTGCAACTCCAATGGTTAGGGTTAGAGTAGAGAACAGGGGAGGGATAGCACGTTCGATCGCATTAAGTTACTTGGAGACCAGGGTTGGTTTGGCAAGTTACTTGGGAAAGGGGGAAAACGTTCGATCGGTCGCATTAAGTTACTTGGAGACCAGGGTTGGTTCGGCAAGTTACTTGGGAAAGGGGGAAAAGGTTCGATCGGTCGCATTAAGTTACTTGGAGACCAGGGTTGGTTCGGCAAGTTACTTGGGAAAGGGGGAAAACGCAAACTCCTGGGATTAGGTTTAGGCTGCAACTCCAATGGTTAGGGTTAGAGTAGAGAACAGGGGAGGGATAGCACGTTCGATCGCATTAAGTTACTTGGAGACCAGGGTTGGTTCGGCAAGTTACTTGGGAAAGGGGGAAAACGTTCGATCGGTCGCATTAAGTTACTTGGAGACCAGGGTTGGTTCGGCAAGTTACTTGGGAAAGGGGGAAAACGCAAACTCCTGGGATTAGGTTTAGGCTGCAACTCCAATGGTTAGGGTTAGAGTAGAGAACAGGGGAGGGATAGCACGTTCGATCGCATTAAGTTACTTGGAGACCAGGGTTGGTTCGGCAAGTTACTTGGGAAAGGGGGAAAACGTTCGATCGGTCGCATTAAGTTACTTGGAGACCAGGGTTGGTTCGGCAAGTTACTTGGGAAAGGGGGAAAACGTTCGATCGGTCGCATTAAGTTACTTGGAGACCAGGGTTGGTTCGGCAAGTTACTTGGGAAAGGGGGAAAACGTTCGATCGGTCGCATTAAGTTACTTGGAGACCAGGGTTGGTTCGGCAAGTTACTTGGGAAAGGGGGAAAACGCAAACTCCTGGGATTAGGTTTAGGCTGCAACTCCAATGGTTAGGGTTAGAGTAGAGAACAGGGGAGGGATAGCACGTTCGATCGCATTAAGTTACTTGGAGACCAGGGTTGGTTCGGCAAGTTACTTGGGAAAGGGGGAAAACGCAAACTCCTGGGATTAGGTTTAGGCTGCAACTCCAATGGTTAGGGTTAGAGTAGAGAACAGGGGAGGGATAGCACGTTCGATCGCATTAAGTTACTTGGAGACCAGGGTTGGTTCGGCAAGTTACTTGGGAAAGGGGGAAAACGTTCGATCGGTCGCATTAAGTTACTTGGAGACCAGGGTTGGTTCGGCAAGTTACTTGGGAAAGGGGGAAAACGTTCGATCGGTCGCATTAAGTTACTTGGAGACCAGGGTTGGTTCGGCAAGTTACTTGGGAAAGGGGGAAAACGCAAACTCCTGGGATTAGGTTTAGGCTGCAACTCCAATGGTTAGGGTTAGAGTAGAGAACAGGGGAGGGATAGCACGTTCGATCGCATTAAGTTACTTGGAGACCAGGGTTGGTTCGGCAAGTTACTTGGGAAAGGGGGAAAACGTTCGATCGGTCGCATTAAGTTACTTGGAGACCAGGGTTGGTTCGGCAAGTTACTTGGGAAAGGGGGAAAACGTTCGATCGGTCGCATTAAGTTACTTGGAGACCAGGGTTGGTTCGGCAAGTTACTTGGGAAAGGGGGAAAACGTTCGATCGGTCGCATTAAGTTACTTGGAGACCAGGGTTGGTTCGGCAAGTTACTTGGGAAAGGGGGAAAACGCAAACTCCTGGGATTAGGTTTAGGCTGCAACTCCAATGGTTAGGGTTAGAGTAGAGAACAGGGGAGGGATAGCACGTTCGATCGCATTAAGTTACTTGGAGACCAGGGTTGGTTCGGCAAGTTACTTGGGAAAGGGGGAAAACGCAAACTCCTGGGATTAGGTTTAGGCTGCAACTCCAATGGTTAGGGTTAGAGTAGAGAACAGGGGAGGGATAGCACGTTCGATCGCATTAAGTTACTTGGAGACCAGGGTTGGTTCGGCAAGTTACTTGGGAAAGGGGGAAAACGTTCGATCGGTCGCATTAAGTTACTTGGAGACCAGGGTTGGTTCGGCAAGTTACTTGGGAAAGGGGGAAAACGCAAACTCCTGGGATTAGGTTTAGGCTGCAACTCCAATGGTAAGGGTTAGAGTAGAGAACAGGGGAGGGATAGCACGTTCGATCGCATTAAGTTACTTGGAGACCAGGGTTGGTTCGGCAAGTTACTTGGGAAAGGGGGAAAACGTTCGATCGGTCGCATTAAGTTACTTGGAGACCAGGGTTGGTTCGGCAAGTTACTTGGGAAAGGGGGAAAACGCAAACTCCTGGGATTAGGTTTAGGCTGCAACTCCAATGGTTAGGGTTAGAGTAGAGAACAGGGGAGGGATAGCACGTTCGATCGCATTAAGTTACTTGGAGACCAGGGTTGGTTCGGCAAGTTACTTGGGAAAGGGGGAAAACGTTCGGTCGGTCGCATTAAGTTACTTGGAGACCAGGGTTGGTTCGGCAAGTTACTTGGGAAAGGGGGAAAACGTTCGATCGGTCGCATTAAGTTACTTGGAGACCAGGGTTGGTTCGGCAAGTTACTTGGGAAAGGGGGAAAACGTTCGATCGGTCGCATTAAGTTACTTGGAGACCAGGGTTGGTTCGGCAAGTTACTTGGGAAAGGGGGAAAACGCAAACTCCTGGGATTAGGTTTAGGCTGCAACTCCAATGGTTAGGGTTAGAGTAGAGAACAGGGGAGGGATAGCACGTTCGATCGCATTAAGTTACTTGGAGACCAGGGTTGGTTCGGCAAGTTACTTGGGAAAGGGGGAAAACGTTCGATCGGTCGCATTAAGTTACTTGGAGACCAGGGTTGGTTCGGCAAGTTACTTGGGAAAGGGGGAAAACGTTCGATCGGTCGCATTAAGTTACTTGGAGACCAGGGTTGGTTCGGCAAGTTACTTGGGAAAGGGGGAAAACGTTCGATCGGTCGCATTAAGTTACTTGGAGACCAGGGTTGGTTCGGCAAGTTACTTGGGAAAGGGGGAAAACGCAAACTCCTGGGATTAGGTTTAGGCTGCAACTCCAATGGTTAGGGTTAGAGTAGAGAACAGGGGAGGGATAGCACGTTTGATCGCATTAAGTTACTTGGAGACCAGGGTTGGTTCGGCAAGTTACTTGGGAAAGGGGGAAAACGCAAACTCCTGGGATTAGGTTTAGGCTGCAACTCCAATGGTTAGGGTTAGAGTAGAGAACAGGGGAGGGATAGCACGTTCGATCGCATTAAGTTACTTGGAGACCAGGGTTGGTTCGGCAAGTTACTTGGGAAAGGGGGAAAACGTTCGATCGGTCGCATTAAGTTACTTGGAGACCAGGGTTGGTTCGGCAAGTTACTTGGGAAAGGGGGAAAACGCAAACTCCTGGGATTAGGTTTAGGCTGCAACTCCAATGGTTAGGGTTAGAGTAGAGAACAGGGGAGGGATAGCACGTTCGATCGCATTAAGTTACTTGGAGACCAGGGTTGGTTCGGCAAGTTACTTGGGAAAGGGGGAAAACGTTCGATCGGTCGCATTAAGTTACTTGGAGACCAGGGTTGGTTCGGCAAGTTACTTGGGAAAGGGGGAAAACGCAAACTCCTGGGATTAGGTTTAGGCTGCAACTCCAATGGTTAGGGTTAGAGTAGAGAACAGGGGAGGGATAGCACGTTCGATCGCATTAAGTTACTTGGAGACCAGGGTTGGTTCGGCAAGTTACTTGGGAAAGGGGGAAAACGTTCGATCGGTCGCATTAAGTTACTTGGAGACCAGGGTTGGTTCGGCAAGTTACTTGGGAAAGGGGGAAAACGTTCGATCGGTCGCATTAAGTTACTTGGAGACCAGGGTTGGTTCGGCAAGTTACTTGGGAAAGGGGGAAAACGTTCGATCGGTCGCATTAAGTTACTTGGAGACCAGGGTTGGTTCGGCAAGTTACTTGGGAAAGGGGGAAAACGCAAACTCCTGGGATTAGGTTTAGGCTGCAACTCCAATGGTTAGGGTTAGAGTAGAGAACAGGGGAGGGATAGCACGTTCGATCGCATTAAGTTACTTGGAGACCAGGGTTGGTTCGGCAAGTTACTTGGGAAAGGGGGAAAACGTTCGATCGGTCGCATTAAGTTACTTGGAGACCAGGGTTGGTTCGGCAAGTTACTTGGGAAAGGGGGAAAACGTTCGATCGGTCGCATTAAGTTACTTGGAGACCAGGGTTGGTTCGGCAAGTTACTTGGGAAAGGGGGAAAACGCAAACTCCTGGGATTAGGTTTAGGCTGCAACTCCAATGGTTAGGGTTAGAGTAGAGAACAGGGGAGGGATAGCACGTTCGATCGCATTAAGTTACTTGGAGACCAGGGTTGGTTCGGCAAGTTACTTGGGAAAGGGGGAAAACGTTCGATCGGTCGCATTAAGTTACTTGGAGACCAGGGTTGGTTCGGCAAGTTACTTGGGAAAGGGGGAAAACGTTCGATCGGTCGCATTAAGTTACTTGGAGACCAGGGTTGGTTCGGCAAGTTACTTGGGAAAGGGGGAAAACGTTCGATCGGTCGCATTAAGTTACTTGGAGACCAGGGTTGGTTCGGCAAGTTACTTGGGAAAGGGGGAAAACGCAAACTCCTGGGATTAGGTTTAGGCTGCAACTCCAATGGTTAGGGTTAGAGTAGAGAACAGGGGAGGGATAGCACGTTCGATCGCATTAAGTTACTTGGAGACCAGGGTTGGTTCGGCAAGTTACTTGGGAAAGGGGGAAAACGCAAACTCCTGGGATTAGGTTTAGGCTGCAACTCCAATGGTTAGGGTTAGAGTAGAGAACAGGGGAGGGATAGCACGTTCGATCGCATTAAGTTACTTGGAGACCAGGGTTGGTTCGGCAAGTTACTTGGGAAAGGGGGAAAACGTTCGATCGGTCGCATTAAGTTACTTGGAGACCAGGGTTGGTTCGGCAAGTTACTTGGGAAAGGGGGAAAACGTTCGATCGGTCGCATTAAGTTACTTGGAGACCAGGGTTGGTTCGGCAAGTTACTTGGGAAAGGGGGAAAACGTTCGATCGGTCGCATTAAGTTACTTGGAGACCAGGGTTGGTTCGGCAAGTTACTTGGGAAAGGGGGAAAACGCAAACTCCTGGGATTAGGTTTAGGCTGCAACTCCAATGGTTAGGGTTAGAGTAGAGAACAGGGGAGGGATAGCACGTTTGATCGCATTAAGTTACTTGGAGACCAGGGTTGGTTCGGCAAGTTACTTGGGAAAGGGGGAAAACGCAAACTCCTGGGATTAGGTTTAGGCTGCAACTCCAATGGTTAGGGTTAGAGTAGAGAACAGGGGAGGGATAGCACGTTCGATCGCATTAAGTTACTTGGAGACCAGGGTTGGTTCGGCAAGTTACTTGGGAAAGGGGGAAAACGTTCGATCGGTCGCATTAAGTTACTTGGAGACCAGGGTTGGTTCGGCAAGTTACTTGGGAAAGGGGGAAAACGCAAACTCCTGGGATTAGGTTTAGGCTGCAACTCCAATGGTTAGGGTTAGAGTAGAGAACAGGGGAGGGATAGCACGTTCGATCGCATTAAGTTACTTGGAGACCAGGGTTGGTTCGGCAAGTTACTTGGGAAAGGGGGAAAACGTTCGATCGGTCGCATTAAGTTACTTGGAGACCAGGGTTGGTTCGGCAAGTTACTTGGGAAAGGGGGAAAACGCAAACTCCTGGGATTAGGTTTAGGCTGCAACTCCAATGGTTAGGGTTAGAGTAGAGAACAGGGGAGGGATAGCACGTTCGATCGCATTAAGTTACTTGGAGACCAGGGTTGGTTCGGCAAGTTACTTGGGAAAGGGGGAAAACGTTCGATCGGTCGCATTAAGTTACTTGGAGACCAGGGTTGGTTCGGCAAGTTACTTGGGAAAGGGGGAAAACGTTCGATCGGTCGCATTAAGTTACTTGGAGACCAGGGTTGGTTCGGCAAGTTACTTGGGAAAGGGGGAAAACGTTCGATCGGTCGCATTAAGTTACTTGGAGACCAGGGTTGGTTCGGCAAGTTACTTGGGAAAGGGGGAAAACGCAAACTCCTGGGATTAGGTTTAGGCTGCAACTCCAATGGTTAGGGTTAGAGTAGAGAACAGGGGAGGGATAGCACGTTCGATCGCATTAAGTTACTTGGAGACCAGGGTTGGTTCGGCAAGTTACTTGGGAAAGGGGGAAAACGTTCGATCGGTCGCATTAAGTTACTTGGAGACCAGGGTTGGTTCGGCAAGTTACTTGGGAAAGGGGGAAAACGTTCGATCGGTCGCATTAAGTTACTTGGAGACCAGGGTTGGTTCGGCAAGTTACTTGGGAAAGGGGGAAAACGCAAACTCCTGGGATTAGGTTTAGGCTGCAACTCCAATGGTTAGGGTTAGAGTAGAGAACAGGGGAGGGATAGCACGTTCGATCGCATTAAGTTACTTGGAGACCAGGGTTGGTTCGGCAAGTTACTTGGGAAAGGGGGAAAACGTTCGATCGGTCGCATTAAGTTACTTGGAGACCAGGGTTGGTTCGGCAAGTTACTTGGGAAAGGGGGAAAACGTTCGATCGGTCGCATTAAGTTACTTGGAGACCAGGGTTGGTTCGGCAAGTTACTTGGGAAAGGGGGAAAACGTTCGATCGGTCGCATTAAGTTACTTGGAGACCAGGGTTGGTTCGGCAAGTTACTTGGGAAAGGGGGAAAACGCAAACTCCTGGGATTAGGTTTAGGCTGCAACTCCAATGGTTAGGGTTAGAGTAGAGAACAGGGGAGGGATAGCACGTTCGATCGCATTAAGTTACTTGGAGACCAGGGTTGGTTCGGCAAGTTACTTGGGAAAGGGGGAAAACGTTCGATCGGTCGCATTAAGTTACTTGGAGACCAGGGTTGGTTCGGCAAGTTACTTGGGAAAGGGGGAAAACGTTCGATCGGTCGCATTAAGTTACTTGGAGACCAGGGTTGGTTCGGCAAGTTACTTGGGAAAGGGGGAAAACGTTCGATCGGTCGCATTAAGTTACTTGGAGACCAGGGTTGGTTCGGCAAGTTACTTGGGAAAGGGGGAAAACGCAAACTCCTGGGATTAGGTTTAGGCTGCAACTCCAATGGTTAGGGTTAGAGTAGAGAACAGGGGAGGGATAGCACGTTCGATCGCATTAAGTTACTTGGAGACCAGGGTTGGTTCGGCAAGTTACTTGGGAAAGGGGGAAAACGTTCGATCGGTCGCATTAAGTTACTTGGAGACCAGGGTTGGTTCGGCAAGTTACTTGGGAAAGGGGGAAAACGCAAACTCCTGGGATTAGGTTTAGGCTGCAACTCCAATGGTTAGGGTTAGAGTAGAGAACAGGGGAGGGATAGCACGTTCGATCGCATTAAGTTACTTGGAGACCAGGGTTGGTTCGGCAAGTTACTTGGGAAAGGGGGAAAACGTTCGATCGGTCGCATTAAGTTACTTGGAGACCAGGGTTGGTTCGGCAAGTTACTTGGGAAAGGGGGAAAACGTTCGATCGGTCGCATTAAGTTACTTGGAGACCAGGGTTGGTTCGGCAAGTTACTTGGGAAAGGGGGAAAACGTTCGATCGGTCGCATTAAGTTACTTGGAGACCAGGGTTGGTTCGGCAAGTTACTTGGGAAAGGGGGAAAACGCAAACTCCTGGGATTAGGTTTAGGCTGCAACTCCAATGGTTAGGGTTAGAGTAGAGAACAGGGGAGGGATAGCACGTTCGATCGCATTAAGTTACTTGGAGACCAGGGTTGGTTCGGCAAGTTACTTGGGAAAGGGGGAAAACGTTCGATCGGTCGCATTAAGTTACTTGGAGACCAGGGTTGGTTCGGCAAGTTACTTGGGAAAGGGGGAAAACGCAAACTCCTGGGATTAGGTTTAGGCTGCAACTCCAATGGTTAGGGTTAGAGTAGAGAACAGGGGAGGGATAGCACGTTCGATCGCATTAAGTTACTTGGAGACCAGGGTTGGTTCGGCAAGTTACTTGGGAAAGGGGGAAAACGTTCGATCGGTCGCATTAAGTTACTTGGAGACCAGGGTTGGTTCGGCAAGTTACTTGGGAAAGGGGGAAAACGTTCGATCGGTCGCATTAAGTTACTTGGAGACCAGGGTTGGTTCGGCAAGTTACTTGGGAAAGGGGGAAAACGTTCGATCGGTCGCATTAAGTTACTTGGAGACCAGGGTTGGTTCGGCAAGTTACTTGGGAAAGGGGGAAAACGCAAACTCCTGGGATTAGGTTTAGGCTGCAACTCCAATGGTTAGGGTTAGAGTAGAGAACAGGGGAGGGATAGCACGTTCGATCGCATTAAGTTACTTGGAGACCAGGGTTGGTTCGGCAAGTTACTTGGGAAAGGGGGAAAACGCAAACTCCTGGGATTAGGTTTAGGCTGCAACTCCAATGGTTAGGGTTAGAGTAGAGAACAGGGGAGGGATAGCACGTTCGATCGCATTAAGTTACTTGGAGACCAGGGTTGGTTCGGCAAGTTACTTGGGAAAGGGGGAAAACGTTCGATCGGTCGCATTAAGTTACTTGGAGACCAGGGTTGGTTCGGCAAGTTACTTGGGAAAGGGGGAAAACGTTCGATCGGTCGCATTAAGTTACTTGGAGACCAGGGTTGGTTCGGCAAGTTACTTGGGAAAGGGGGAAAACGTTCGATCGGTCGCATTAAGTTACTTGGAGACCAGGGTTGGTTCGGCAAGTTACTTGGGAAAGGGGGAAAACGCAAACTCCTGGGATTAGGTTTAGGCTGCAACTCCAATGGTTAGGGTTAGAGTAGAGAACAGGGGAGGGATAGCACGTTTGATCGCATTAAGTTACTTGGAGACCAGGGTTGGTTCGGCAAGTTACTTGGGAAAGGGGGAAAACGCAAACTCCTGGGATTAGGTTTAGGCTGCAACTCCAATGGTTAGGGTTAGAGTAGAGAACAGGGGAGGGATAGCACGTTCGATCGCATTAAGTTACTTGGAGACCAGGGTTGGTTCGGCAAGTTACTTGGGAAAGGGGGAAAACGTTCGATCGGTCGCATTAAGTTACTTGGAGACCAGGGTTGGTTCGGCAAGTTACTTGGGAAAGGGGGAAAACGCAAACTCCTGGGATTAGGTTTAGGCTGCAACTCCAATGGTTAGGGTTAGAGTAGAGAACAGGGGAGGGATAGCACGTTCGATCGCATTAAGTTACTTGGAGACCAGGGTTGGTTCGGCAAGTTACTTGGGAAAGGGGGAAAACGTTCGATCGGTCGCATTAAGTTACTTGGAGACCAGGGTTGGTTCGGCAAGTTACTTGGGAAAGGGGGAAAACGCAAACTCCTGGGATTAGGTTTAGGCTGCAACTCCAATGGTTAGGGTTAGAGTAGAGAACAGGGGAGGGATAGCACGTTCGATCGCATTAAGTTACTTGGAGACCAGGGTTGGTTCGGCAAGTTACTTGGGAAAGGGGGAAAACGTTCGATCGGTCGCATTAAGTTACTTGGAGACCAGGGTTGGTTCGGCAAGTTACTTGGGAAAGGGGGAAAACGTTCGATCGGTCGCATTAAGTTACTTGGAGACCAGGGTTGGTTCGGCAAGTTACTTGGGAAAGGGGGAAAACGTTCGATCGGTCGCATTAAGTTACTTGGAGACCAGGGTTGGTTCGGCAAGTTACTTGGGAAAGGGGGAAAACGCAAACTCCTGGGATTAGGTTTAGGCTGCAACTCCAATGGTTAGGGTTAGAGTAGAGAACAGGGGAGGGATAGCACGTTCGATCGCATTAAGTTACTTGGAGACCAGGGTTGGTTCGGCAAGTTACTTGGGAAAGGGGGAAAACGTTCGATCGGTCGCATTAAGTTACTTGGAGACCAGGGTTGGTTCGGCAAGTTACTTGGGAAAGGGGGAAAACGTTCGATCGGTCGCATTAAGTTACTTGGAGACCAGGGTTGGTTCGGCAAGTTACTTGGGAAAGGGGGAAAACGTTCGATCGGTCGCATTAAGTTACTTGGAGACCAGGGTTGGTTCGGCAAGTTACTTGGGAAAGGGGGAAAACGCAAACTCCTGGGATTAGGTTTAGGCTGCAACTCCAATGGTTAGGGTTAGAGTAGAGAACAGGGGAGGGATAGCACGTTCGATCGCATTAAGTTACTTGGAGACCAGGGTTGGTTCGGCAAGTTACTTGGGAAAGGGGGAAAACGTTCGATCGGTCGCATTAAGTTACTTGGAGACCAGGGTTGGTTCGGCAAGTTACTTGGGAAAGGGGGAAAACGCAAACTCCTGGGATTAGGTTTAGGCTGCAACTCCAATGGTTAGGGTTAGAGTAGAGAACAGGGGAGGGATAGCACGTTCGATCGCATTAAGTTACTTGGAGACCAGGGTTGGTTCGGCAAGTTACTTGGGAAAGGGGGAAAACGTTCGATCGGTCGCATTAAGTTACTTGGAGACCAGGGTTGGTTCGGCAAGTTACTTGGGAAAGGGGGAAAACGTTCGATCGGTCGCATTAAGTTACTTGGAGACCAGGGTTGGTTCGGCAAGTTACTTGGGAAAGGGGGAAAACGTTCGATCGGTCGCATTAAGTTACTTGGAGACCAGGGTTGGTTCGGCAAGTTACTTGGGAAAGGGGGAAAACGCAAACTCCTGGGATTAGGTTTAGGCTGCAACTCCAATGGTTAGGGTTAGAGTAGAGAACAGGGGAGGGATAGCACGTTCGATCGCATTAAGTTACTTGGAGACCAGGGTTGGTTCGGCAAGTTACTTGGGAAAGGGGGAAAACGTTCGATCGGTCGCATTAAGTTACTTGGAGACCAGGGTTGGTTCGGCAAGTTACTTGGGAAAGGGGGAAAACGCAAACTCCTGGGATTAGGTTTAGGCTGCAACTCCAATGGTTAGGGTTAGAGTAGAGAACAGGGGAGGGATAGCACGTTCGATCGCATTAAGTTACTTGGAGACCAGGGTTGGTTCGGCAAGTTACTTGGGAAAGGGGGAAAACGTTCGATCGGTCGCATTAAGTTACTTGGAGACCAGGGTTGGTTCGGCAAGTTACTTGGGAAAGGGGGAAAACGCAAACTCCTGGGATTAGGTTTAGGCTGCAACTCCAATGGTTAGGGTTAGAGTAGAGAACAGGGGAGGGATAGCACGTTCGATCGCATTAAGTTACTTGGAGACCAGGGTTGGTTCGGCAAGTTACTTGGGAAAGGGGGAAAACGTTCGATCGGTCGCATTAAGTTACTTGGAGACCAGGGTTGGTTCGGCAAGTTACTTGGGAAAGGGGGAAAACGCAAACTCCTGGGATTAGGTTTAGGCTGCAACTCCAATGGTTAGGGTTAGAGTAGAGAACAGGGGAGGGATAGCACGTTCGATCGCATTAAGTTACTTGGAGACCAGGGTTGGTTCGGCAAGTTACTTTGGAAAGGGGGAAAACGCAAACTCCTGGGATTAGGTTTAGGCTGCAACTCCAATGGTTAGGGTTAGAGTAGAGAACAGGGGAGGGATAGCACGTTCGATCGCATTAAGTTACTTGGAGACCAGGGTTGGTTCGGCAAGTTACTTGGGAAAGGGGGAAAACGTTCGATCGGTCGCATTAAGTTACTTGGAGACCAGGGTTGGTTCGGCAAGTTACTTGGGAAAGGGGGAAAACGCAAACTCCTGGGATTAGGTTTAGGCTGCAACTCCAATGGTTAGGGTTAGAGTAGAGAACAGGGGAGGGATAGCACGTTCGATCGCATTAAGTTACTTGGAGACCAGGGTTGGTTCGGCAAGTTACTTGGGAAAGGGGGAAAACGTTCGATCGGTCGCATTAAGTTACTTGGAGACCAGGGTTGGTTCGGCAAGTTACTTGGGAAAGGGGGAAAACGCAAACTCCTGGGATTAGGTTTAGGCTGCAACTCCAATGGTTAGGGTTAGAGTAGAGAACAGGGGAGGGATAGCACGTTCGATCGCATTAAGTTACTTGGAGACCAGGGTTGGTTCGGCAAGTTACTTGGGAAAGGGGGAAAACGCAAACTCCTGGGATTAGGTTTAGGCTGCAACTCCAATGGTTAGGGTTAGAGTAGAGAACAGGGGAGGGATAGCACGTTCGATCGCATTAAGTTACTTGGAGACCAAGGTTGGTTCGGCAAGTTACTTGGGAAAGGGGGAAAACGTTCGATCGGTCGCATTAAGTTACTTGGAGACCAGGGTTGGTTCGGCAAGTTACTTGGGAAAGGGGGAAAACGTTCGATCGGTCGCATTAAGTTACTTGGAGACCAGGGTTGGTTCGGCAAGTTACTTGGGAAAGGGGGAAAACGTTCGATCGGTCGCATTAAGTTACTTGGAGACCAGGGTTGGTTCGGCAAGTTACTTGGGAAAGGGGGAAAACGCAAACTCCTGGGATTAGGTTTAGGCTGCAACTCCAATGGTAAGGGTTAGAGTAGAGAACAGGGGAGGGATAGCACGTTCGATCGCATTAAGTTACTTGGAGACCAGGGTTGGTTCGGCAAGTTACTTGGGAAAGGGGGAAAACGTTCGATCGGTCGCATTAAGTTACTTGGAGACCAGGGTTGGTTCGGCAAGTTACTTGGGAAAGGGGGAAAACGCAAACTCCTGGGATTAGGTTTAGGCTGCAACTCCAATGGTTAGGGTTAGAGTAGAGAACAGGGGAGGGATAGCACGTTCGATCGCATTAAGTTACTTGGAGACCAGGGTTGGTTCGGCAAGTTACTTGGGAAAGGGGGAAAACGCAAACTCCTGGGATTAGGTTTAGGCTGCAACTCCAATGGTTAGGGTTAGAGTAGAGAACAGGGGAGGGATAGCACGTTCGATCGCATTAAGTTACTTGGAGACCAGGGTTGGTTCGGCAAGTTACTTGGGAAAGGGGGAAAACGTTCGATCGGTCGCATTAAGTTACTTGGAGACCAGGGTTGGTTCGGCAAGTTACTTGGGAAAGGGGGAAAACGCAAACTCCTGGGATTAGGTTTAGGCTGCAACTCCAATGGTTAGGGTTAGAGTAGAGAACAGGGGAGGGATAGCACGTTCGATCGCATTAAGTTACTTGGAGACCAGGGTTGGTTCGGCAAGTTACTTGGGAAAGGGGGAAAACGTTCGATCGGTCGCATTAAGTTACTTGGAGACCAGGGTTGGTTCGGCAAGTTACTTGGGAAAGGGGGAAAACGCAAACTCCTGGGATTAGGTTTAGGCTGCAACTCCAATGGTTAGGGTTAGAGTAGAGAACAGGGGAGGGATAGCACGTTCGATCGCATTAAGTTACTTGGAGACCAGGGTTGGTTCGGCAAGTTACTTGGGAAAGGGGGAAAACGTTCGATCGGTCGCATTAAGTTACTTGGAGACCAGGGTTGGTTCGGCAAGTTACTTGGGAAAGGGGGAAAACGCAAACTCCTGGGATTAGGTTTAGGCTGCAACTCCAATGGTTAGGGTTAGAGTAGAGAACAGGGGAGGGATAGCACGTTCGATCGCATTAAGTTACTTGGAGACCAGGGTTGGTTCGGCAAGTTACTTGGGAAAGGGGGAAAACGCAAACTCCTGGGATTAGGTTTAGGCTGCAACTCCAATGGTTAGGGTTAGAGTAGAGAACAGGGGAGGGATAGCACGTTCGATCGCATTAAGTTACTTGGAGACCAGGGTTGGTTCGGCAAGTTACTTGGGAAAGGGGGAAAACGTTCGATCGGTCGCATTAAGTTACTTGGAGACCAGGGTTGGTTCGGCAAGTTACTTGGGAAAGGGGGAAAACGCAAACTCCTGGGATTAGGTTTAGGCTGCAACTCCAATGGTTAGGGTTAGAGTAGAGAACAGGGGAGGGATAGCACGTTCGATCGCATTAAGTTACTTGGAGACCAGGGTTGGTTCGGCAAGTTACTTGGGAAAGGGGGAAAACGCAAACTCCTGGGATTAGGTTTAGGCTGCAACTCCAATGGTTAGGGTTAGAGTAGAGAACAGGGGAGGGATAGCACGTTCGATCGCATTAAGTTACTTGGAGACCAGGGTTGGTTCGGCAAGTTACTTGGGAAAGGGGGAAAACGTTCGATCGGTCGCATTAAGTTACTTGGAGACCAGGGTTGGTTCGGCAAGTTACTTGGGAAAGGGGGAAAACGCAAACTCCTGGGATTAGGTTTAGGCTGCAACTCCAATGGTTAGGGTTAGAGTAGAGAACAGGGGAGGGATAGCACGTTCGATCGCATTAAGTTACTTGGAGACCAGGGTTGGTTCGGCAAGTTACTTGGGAAAGGGGGAAAACGCAAACTCCTGGGATTAGGTTTAGGCTGCAACTCCAATGGTTAGGGTTAGAGTAGAGAACAGGGGAGGGATAGCACGTTCGATCGCATTAAGTTACTTGGAGACCAGGGTTGGTTCGGCAAGTTGCTTGGGAAAGGGGGAAAACGCAAACTCCTGGGATTAGGTTTAGGCTGCAACTCCAATGGTTAGGGTTAGAGTAGAGAACAGGGGAGGGATAGCACGTTCGATCGCATTAAGTTACTTGGAGACCAGGGTTGGTTCGGCAAGTTACTTGGGAAAGGGGGAAAACGTTCGATCGGTCGCATTAAGTTACTTGGAGACCAGGGTTGGTTCGGCAAGTTACTTGGGAAAGGGGGAAAACGTTCGATCGGTCGCATTAAGTTACTTGGAGACCAGGGTTGGTTCGGCAAGTTACTTGGGAAAGGGGGAAAACGTTCGATCGGTCGCATTAAGTTACTTGGAGACCAGGGTTGGTTCGGCAAGTTACTTGGGAAAGGGGGAAAACGCAAACTCCTGGGATTAGGTTTAGGCTGCAACTCCAATGGTTAGGGTTAGAGTAGAGAACAGGGGAGGGATAGCACGTTCGATCGCATTAAGTTACTTGGAGACCAGGGTTGGTTCGGCAAGTTACTTGGGAAAGGGGGAAAACGTTCGATCGGTCGCATTAAGTTACTTGGAGACCAGGGTTGGTTCGGCAAGTTACTTGGGAAAGGGGGAAAACGCAAACTCCTGGGATTAGGTTTAGGCTGCAACTCCAATGGTTAGGGTTAGAGTAGAGAACAGGGGAGGGATAGCACGTTCGATCGCATTAAGTTACTTGGAGACCAGGGTTGGTTCGGCAAGTTACTTGGGAAAGGGGGAAAACGTTCGATCGGTCGCATTAAGTTACTTGGAGACCAGGGTTGGTTCGGCAAGTTACTTGGGAAAGGGGGAAAACGCAAACTCCTGGGATTAGGTTTAGGCTGCAACTCCAATGGTTAGGGTTAGAGTAGAGAACAGGGGAGGGATAGCACGTTCGATCGCATTAAGTTACTTGGAGACCAGGGTTGGTTCGGCAAGTTACTTGGGAAAGGGGGAAAACGTTCGATCGGTCGCATTAAGTTACTTGGAGACCAGGGTTGGTTCGGCAAGTTACTTGGAAAAGGGGGAAAACGTTCGATCGGTCGCATTAAGTTACTTGGAGACCGGGATTGGCGTCATGTTCCCCTAACCCTAACCCTAACCCTAACCCGGGGGTGGCGTTTTTAAGATTCTCCTCTAACCCTAACCCCAGGGGTCATTAAGTTACTTGGAGACCAGGGTTGGTTCGGCAAGTTACTTGGGAAAGGGGGAAAACGCAAACTCCTGGGATTAGGTTTAGGCTGCAACTCCAATGGTTAGGGTTAGAGTAGAGAACAGGGGAGGGATAGCACGTTCGATCGCATTAAGTTACTTGGAGACCAGGGTTGGTTCGGCAAGTTACTTGGGAAAGGGGGAAAACGTTCGATCGGTCGCATTAAGTTACTTGGAGACCAGGGTTGGTTCGGCAAGTTACTTGGGAAAGGGGGAAAACGCAAACTCCTGGGATTAGGTTTAGGCTGCAACTCCAATGGTTAGGGTTAGAGTAGAGAACAGGGGAGGGATAGCACGTTCGATCGCATTAAGTTACTTGGAGACCAGGGTTGGTTCGGCAAGTTACTTGGGAAAGGGGGAAAACGTTCGATCGGTCGCATTAAGTTACTTGGAGACCAGGGTTGGTTCGGCAAGTTACTTGGGAAAGGGGGAAAACGTTCGATCGGTCGCATTAAGTTACTTGGAGACCGGGATTGGCGTCATGTTCCCCTAACCCTAACCCTAACCCGGGGGTGGCGTTTTTAAGATTCTCCTCTAACCCTAACCCCAGGGGTCATTAAGTTACTTGGAGACCAGGGTTGGTTCGGCAAGTTACTTGGGAAAGGGGGAAAACGCAAACTCCTGGGATTAGGTTTAGGCTGCAACTCCAATGGTTAGGGTTAGAGTAGAGAACAGGGGAGGGATAGCACGTTCGATCGCATTAAGTTACTTGGAGACCAGGGTTGGTTCGGCAAGTTACTTGGGAAAGGGGGAAAACGTTCGATCGGTCGCATTAAGTTACTTGGAGACCAGGGTTGGTTCGGCAAGTTACTTGGGAAAGGGGGAAAACGCAAACTCCTGGGATTAGGTTTAGGCTGCAACTCCAATGGTTAGGGTTAGAGTAGAGAACAGGGGAGGGATAGCACGTTCGATCGCATTAAGTTACTTGGAGACCAGGGTTGGTTCGGCAAGTTACTTGGGAAAGGGGGAAAACGTTCGATCGGTCGCATTAAGTTACTTGGAGACCAGGGTTGGTTCGGCAAGTTACTTGGGAAAGGGGGAAAACGTTCGATCGGTCGCATTAAGTTACTTGGAGACCGGGATTGGCGTCATGTTCCCCTAACCCTAACCCTAACCCTAACCCGGGGGTGGCGTTTTTAAGATTCTCCTCTAACCCTAACCCCAGGGGTCATTAAGTTACTTGGAGACCAGGGTTGGTTCGGCAAGTTACTTGGGAAAGGGGGAAAACGCAAACTCCTGGGATTAGGTTTAGGCTGCAACTCCAATGGTTAGGGTTAGAGTAGAGAACAGGGGAGGGATAGCACGTTCGATCGCATTAAGTTACTTGGAGACCAGGGTTGGTTCGGCAAGTTACTTGGGAAAGGGGGAAAACGTTCGATCGGTCGCATTAAGTTACTTGGAGACCAGGGTTGGTTCGGCAAGTTACTTGGAAAAGGGGGAAAACGTTCGATCGGTCACATTAAGTTACTTGGAGACCGGGATTGACGTCATGTTCCCCTAACCCTAACCCTAACCCGGGGGTGGCGTTTTTAAGATTCTCCTCTAACCCTAACCCCAGGGGTCATTAAGTTACTTGGAGACCAGGGTTGGTTCGGCAAGTAACTTGGGAAAGGGGGAAAACGCAAACTCCTGGGATTAGGTTTAGGCTGCAACTCCAATGGTTAGGGTTAGAGTAGAGAACAGGGGAGGGATAGCACGTTCGATCGCATTAAGTTACTTGGAGACCAGGGTTGGTTCGGCAAGTTACTTGGGAAAGGGGGAAAACGTTCGATCGGTCGCATTAAGTTACTTGGAGACCAGGGTTGGTTCGGCAAGTTACTTGGGAAAGGGGGAAAACGCAAACTCCTGGGATTAGGTTTAGGCTGCAACTCCAATGGTTAGGGTTAGAGTAGAGAACAGGGGAGGGATAGCACGTTCGATCGCATTAAGTTACTTGGAGACCAGGGTTGGTTCGGCAAGTTACTTGGGAAAGGGGGAAAACGTTCGATCGGTCGCATTAAGTTACTTGGAGACCAGGGTTGGTTCGGCAAGTTACTTGGGAAAGGGGGAAAACGTTCGATCGGTCGCATTAAGTTACTTGGAGACCGGGATTGGCGTCATGTTCCCCTAACCCTAACCCTAACCCGGGGGTGGCGTTTTTAAGATTCTCCTCTAACCCTAACCCCAGGGGTCATTAAGTTACTTGGAGACCAGGGTTGGTTCGGCAAGTTACTTGGGAAAGGGGGAAAACGCAAACTCCTGGGATTAGGTTTAGGCTGCAACTCCAATGGTTAGGGTTAGAGTAGAGAACAGGGGAGGGATAGCACGTTCGATCGCATTAAGTTACTTGGAGACCAGGGTTGGTTCGGCAAGTTACTTGGGAAAGGGGGAAAACGTTCGATCGGTCGCATTAAGTTACTTGGAGACCAGGGTTGGTTCGGCAAGTTACTTGGGAAACGGGGAAAACGCAAACTCCTGGGATTAGGTTTAGGCTGCAACTCCAATGGTTAGGGTTAGAGTAGAGAACAGGGGAGGGATAGCACGTTCGATCGCATTAAGTTACTTGGAGACCAGGGTTGGTTCGGCAAGTTACTTGGGAAAGGGGGAAAACGTTCGATCGGTCGCATTAAGTTACTTGGAGACCAGGGTTGGTTCGGCAAGTTACTTGGGAAAGGGGGAAAACGCAAACTCCTGGGATTAGGTTTAGGCTGCAACTCCAATGGTTAGGGTTAGAGTAGAGAACAGGGGAGGGATAGCACGTTCGATCGCATTAAGTTACTTGGAGACCAGGGTTGGTTCGGCAAGTTACTTGGGAAAGGGGGAAAACGTTCGATCGGTCGCATTAAGTTACTTGGAGACCAGGGTTGGTTCGGCAAGTTACTTGGGAAAGGGGGAAAACGTTCGATCGGTCGCATTAAGTTACTTGGAGACCGGGATTGGCGTCATGTTCCCCTAACCCTAACCCTAACCCTAACCCGGGGGTGGCGTTTTTAAGATTCTCCTCTAACCCTAACCCCAGGGGTCATTAAGTTACTTGGAGACCAGGGTTGGTTCGGCAAGTTACTTGGGAAAGGGGGAAAACGCAAACTCCTGGGATTAGGTTTAGGCTGCAACTCCAATGGTTAGGGTTAGAGTAGAGAACAGGGGAGGGATAGCACGTTCGATCGCACTAAGTTACTTGGAGACCAGGGTTGGTTCGGCAAGTTACTTGGGAAAGGGGGAAAACGTTCGATCGGTCGCATTAAGTTACTTGGAGACCA
Organism: Ranitomeya imitator; assembly: GCF_032444005.1. NCBI lineage: Eukaryota > Metazoa > Chordata > Amphibia > Anura > Dendrobatidae > Ranitomeya > Ranitomeya imitator. Next base: position 73,173 of record NC_091291.1, read on the forward strand.
GGGTTGGTTCGGCAAGTTACTTGGGAAAGGGGGAAAACGCAAACTCCTGGGATTAGGTTTAGGCTGCAACTCCAATGGTTAGGGTTAGAGTAGAGAACAGGGGAGGGATAGCACGTTCGATCGCATTAAGTTACTTGGAGACCAGGGTTGGTTCGGCAAGTTACTTGGGAAAGGGGGAAAACGTTCGATCGGTCGCATTAAGTTACTTGGAGACCAGGGTTGGTTCGGCAAGTTACTTGGGAAAGGGGGAAAACGCAAACTCCTGGGATTAGGTTTAGGCTGCAACTCCAATGGTTAGGGTTAGAGTAGAGAACAGGGGAGGGATAGCACGTTCGATCGCATTAAGTTACTTGGAGACCAGGGTTGGTTCGGCAAGTTACTTGGGAAAGGGGGAAAACGTTCGATCGGTCGCATTAAGTTACTTGGAGACCAGGGTTGGTTCGGCAAGTTACTTGGGAAAGGGGGAAAACGTTCGATCGGTCGCATTAAGTTACTTGGAGACCAGGGTTGGTTCGGCAAGTTACTTGGGAAAGGGGGAAAACGTTCGATCGGTCGCATTAAGTTACTTGGAGACCAGGGTTGGTTCGGCAAGTTACTTGGGAAAAAGGGAAAACGTTCGATCGGTCGCATTAAGTTACTTGGAGACCGGGATTGGCGTCATGTTCCCCTAACCCTAACCCTAACCCGGGGGTGGCGTTTTTAAGATTCTCCTCTAACCCTAACCCCAGGGGTCATTAAGTTACTTGGAGACCAGGGTTGGTTCGGCAAGTTACTTGGGAAAGGGGGAAAACGCAAACTCCTGGGATTAGGTTTAGGCTGCAACTCCAATGGTTAGGGTTAGAGTAGAGAACAGGGGAGGGATAGCACGTTCGATCGCATTAAGTTACTTGGAGACCAGGGTTGGTTCGGCAAGTTACTTGGGAATGGGGGAAAACGTTCGATCGGTCGCATTAAGTTACTTGGAGACCAGGGTTGGTTCGGCAAGTTACTTGGGAAAGGGGGAAAACGCAAACTCCTGGGATTAGGTTTAGGCTGCAACTCCAATGGTTAGGGTTAGAGTAGAGAACAGGGGAGGGATAGCACGTTCGATCGCATTAAGTTACTTGGAGACCAGGGTTGGTTCGGCAAGTTACTTGGGAAAGGGGGAAAACGTTCGATCGGTCGCATTAAGTTACTTGGAGACCAGGGTTGGTTCGGCAAGTTACTTGGGAAAGGGGGAAAACGTTCGATCGGTCGCATTAAGTTACTTGGAGACCGGGATTGGCGTCATGTTCCCCTAACCCTAACCCTAACCCTAACCCGGGGGTGGCGTTTTTAAGATTCTCCTCTAACCCTAACCCCAGGGGTCATTAAGTTACTTGGAGACCAGGGTTGGTTCGGCAAGTTACTTGGGAAAGGGGGAAAACGCAAACTCCTGGGATTAGGTTTAGGCTGCAACTCCAATGGTTAGGGTTAGAGTAGAGAACAGGGGAGGGATAGCACGTTCGATCGCATTAAGTTACTTGGAGACCAGGGTTGGTTCGGCAAGTTACTTGGGAAAGGGGGAAAACGTTCGATCGGTCGCATTAAGTTACTTGGAGACCAGGGTTGGTTCGGCAAGTTACTTGGGAAAGGGGGAAAACGCAAACTCCTGGGATTAGGTTTAGGCTGCAACTCCAATGGTTAGGGTTAGAGTAGAGAACAGGGGAGGGATAGCACGTTCGATCGCATTAAGTTACTTGGAGACCAGGGTTGGTTCGGCAAGTTACTTGGGAAAGGGGGAAAACGTTCGATCGGTCGCATTAAGTTACTTGGAGACCAGGGTTGGTTCGGCAAGTTACTTGGGAAAGGGGGAAAACGCAAACTCCTGGGATTAGGTTTAGGCTGCAACTCCAATGGTTAGGGTTAGAGTAGAGAACAGGGGAGGGATAGCACGTTCGATCGCATTAAGTTACTTGGAGACCAGGGTTGGTTCGGCAAGTTACTTGGGAAAGGGGGAAAACGCAAACTCCTGGGATTAGGTTTAGGCTGCAACTCCAATGGTTAGGGTTAGAGTAGAGAACAGGGAAGGGATAGCACGTTCGATCGCATTAAGTTACTTGGAGACCAGGGTTGGTTCGGCAAGTTACTTGGGAAAGGGGGAAAACGTTCGATCGGTCGCATTAAGTTACTTGGAGACCAGGGTTGGTTCGGCAAGTTACTTGGGAAAGGGGGAAAACGTTCGATCGGTCGCATTAAGTTACTTGGAGACCGGGATTGGCGTCATGTTCCCCTAACCCTAACCCTAACCCTAACCCGGGGGTGGCGTTTTTAAGATTCTCCTCTAACCCTAACCCCAGGGGTCATTAAGTTACTTGGAGACCAGGGTTGGTTCGGCAAGTTACTTGGGAAAGGGGGAAAACGCAAACTCCTGGGATTAGGTTTAGGCTGCAACTCCAATGGTTAGGGTTAGAGTAGAGAACAGGGGAGGGATAGCACGTTCGATCGCATTAAGTTACTTTGAGACCAGGGTTGGTTCGGCAAGTTACTTGGGAAAGGGGGAAAACGTTCGATCGGTCGCATTAAGTTACTTGGAGACCAGGGTTGGTTCGGCAAGTTACTTGGGAAAGGGGGAAAACGCAAACTCCTGGGATTAAGTTTAGGCTGCAACTCCAATGGTTAGGGTTAGAGTAGAGAACAGGGGAGGGATAGCACGTTCGATCGCATTAAGTTACTTGGAGACCAGGGTTGGTTCGGCAAGTTACTTGGGAAAGGGGGAAAACGTTCGATCGGTCGCATTAAGTTACTTGGAGACCAGGGTTGGTTCGGCAAGTTACTTGGAAAAGGGGGAAAACGTTCGATCGGTCACATTAAGTTACTTGGAGACCGGGATTGACGTCATGTTCCCCTAACCCTAACCCTAACCCTAACCCGGGGGTGGCGTTTTTAAGATTCTCCTCTAACCCTAACCCCAGGGGTCATTAAGTTACTTGGAGACCAGGGTTGGTTCGGCAAGTTACTTGGGAAAGGGGGAAAACGCAAACTCCTGGGATTAGGTTTAGGCTGCAACTCCAATGGTTAGGGTTAGAGTAGAGAACAGGGGAGGGATAGCACGTTCGATCGCATTAAGTTACTTGGAGACCAGGGTTGGTTCGGCAAGTTACTTGGGAAAGGGGGAAAACGTTCGATCGGTCGCATTAAGTTACTTGGAGACCAGGGTTGGTTCGGCAAGTTACTTGGGAAAGGGGGAAAACGCAAACTCCTGGGATTAGGTTTAGGCTGCAACTCCAATGGTTAGGGTTAGAGTAGAGAACAGGGGAGGGATAGCACGTTCGATCGCATTAAGTTACTTGGAGACCAGGGTTGGTTCGGCAAGTTACTTGGGAAAGGGGGAAAACGTTCGATCGGTCGCATTAAGTTACTTGGAGACCAGGGTTGGTTCGGCAAGTTACTTGGGAAAGGGGGAAAACGTTCGATCGGTCGCATTAAGTTACTTGGAGACCGGGATTGGCGTCATGTTCCCCTAACCCTAACCCTAACCCGGGGGTGGCGTTTTTAAGATTCTCCTCTAACCCTAACCCCAGGGGTCATTAAGTTACTTGGAGACCAGGGTTGGTTCGGCAAGTTACTTGGGAAAGGGGGAAAACGCAAACTCCTGGGATTAGGTTTAGGCTGCAACTCCAACGGTTAGGGTTAGAGTAGAGAACAGGGGAGGGATAGCACGTTCGATCGCATTAAGTTACTTGGAGACCAGGGTTGGTTCGGCAAGTTACTTGGGAAAGGGGGAAAACGTTCGATCGGTCGCATTAAGTTACTTGTAGACCAGGGTTGGTTCGGCAAGTTACTTGGGAAAGGGGGAAAACGCAAACTCCTGGGATTAGGTTTAGGCTGCAACTCCAATGGTTAGGGTTAGAGTAGAGAACAGGGGAGGGATAGCACGTTCGATCGCATTAAGTTACTTGGAGACCAGGGTTGGTTCGGCAAGTTACTTGGGAAAGGGGGAAAACGTTCGATCGGTCGCATTAAGTTACTTGGAGACCAGGGTTGGTTCGGCAAGTTACTTGGGAAAGGGGGAAAACGCAAACTCCTGGGATTAGGTTTAGGCTGCAACTCCAATGGTTAGGGTTAGAGTAGAGAACAGGGGAGGGATAGCACGTTCGATCGCATTAAGTTACTTGGAGACCAGGGTTGGTTCGGCAAGTTACTTGGGAAAGGGGGAAAACGTTCGATCGGTCGCATTAAGTTACTTGGAGACCAGGGTTGGTTCGGCAAGTTACTTGGGAAAGGGGGAAAACGTTCGATCGGTCGCATTAAGTTACTTGGAGACCGGGATTGGCGTCATGTTCCCCTAACCCTAACCCTAACCCGGGGGTGGCGTTTTTAAGATTCTCCTCTAACCCTAACCCCAGGGGTCATTAAGTTACTTGGAGACCAGGGTTGGTTCGGCAAGTTACTTGGGAAAGGGGGAAAACGCAAACTCCTGGGATTAGGTTTAGGCTGCAACTCCAATGGTTAGGGTTAGAGTAGAGAACAGGGGAGGGATAGCACGTTCGATCGCATTAAGTTACTTGGAGACCAGGGTTGGTTCGGCAAGTTACTTGGGAAAGGGGGAAAACGTTCGATCGGTCGCATTAAGTTACTTGGAGACCAGGGTTGGTTCGGCAAGTTACTTGGGAAAGGGGGAAAACGCAAACTCCTGGGATTAGGTTTAGGCTGCAACTCCAATGGTTAGGGTTAGAGTAGAGAACAGGGGAGGGATAGCACGTTCGATCGCATTAAGTTACTTGGAGACCAGGGTTGGTTCGGCAAGTTACTTGGGAAAGGGGGAAAACGTTCAATCGGTCGCATTAAGTTACTTGGAGACCAGGGTTGGTTCGGCAAGTTACTTGGGAAAGGGGGAAAATGTTCGATCGGTCGCATTAAGTTACTTGGAGACCGGGATTGGCGTCATGTTCCCCTAACCCTAACCCTAACCCGGGGGTGGCGTTTTTAAGATTCTCCTCTAACCCTAACCCCAGGGGTCATTAAGTTACTTGGAGACCAGGGTTGGTTCGGCAAGTTACTTGGGAAAGGGGGAAAACGCAAACTCCTGGGATTAGGTTTAGGCTGCAACTCCAATGGTTAGGGTTAGAGTAGAGAACAGGGGAGGGATAGCACGTTCGATCGCATTAAGTTACTTGGAGACCAGGGTTGGTTCGGCAAGTTACTTGGGAAAGGGGGAAAACGTTCGATCGGTCGCATTAAGTTACTTGGAGACCAGGGTTGGTTCGGCAAGTTACTTGGGAAAGGGGGAAAACGCAAACTCCTGGGATTAGGTTTAGGCTGCAACTCCAATGGTTAGGGTTAGAGTAGAGAACAGGGGAGGGATAGCACGTTCGATCGCATTAAGTTACTTGGAGACCAGGGTTGGTTCGGCAAGTTACTTGGGAAAGGGGGAAAACGTTCGATCGGTCGCATTAAGTTACTTGGAGACCAGGGTTGGTTCGGCAAGTTACTTGGGAAAGGGGGAAAACGTTCGATCGGTCGCATTAAGTTACTTGGAGACCGGGATTGGCGTCATGTTCCCCTAACCCTAACCCTAACCCTAACCCTAAAACCCCAACCCCAACCCTTTTTTTCTGCTTTTTTAACAACAAATAAAGTTTTTTTTGTTTTTTTTTTAAAAAGACTTTGGTGAGGTCATTTCCTGTTCCAACCCCCTATTCTCCATTTTGCCTTCTTGTTGCATTCAACATGCCGCACATTCAGCCCCATTGGCGTCTTTCCCCACTACAGAACCATCTTTTGTTGCTGATAGCACTGCTGTTGCTGCACCACCACAGCGAGCAGGTAAGATAATGTCATTATATATGCTCACTTTGTGGATTAGACTACTTTCACATTACCGTCGGCCCGACGTACCGACGCATACTGTGCAAGCGCCGCACAACGGGGGCAGCGGATGCATTTTTCCAGCGCATCCGCTGCCCCATTGTGAGTTGCGGGGATGTGGGGGTGGAGTTTTGGCCGCAACGCAGCAAAAAACGTTACACACGTTTTTTGCTGCCGATGGTCCGCCAAAACTCGATGCAACCGTCGCACGACGGTTGCGACGTGTGTCAATGCGTCGCAATTTGTCGCTAATGTTAGGCAATGGAGATAAAAGCAGTTTTGCAGGATGTGTTTTTTCTCCAAAACGACGCATTGTGACGTGCAGAGCACAGCGCAAGTGTGAAAGTAGCCTTAGGCTGCAGATATGCAGCGCTTCTGATGCCGTGGATTATGGTACTTCACACTTCTGTCTAAGCTCCGCCGCAATCTGTCGTTTTTGGAAAAAAACGGATCCTGCAAATGGGCTTGCAGGATGGGTTTTTTTTCCATACACTTGTATTTGCGACGGATCGCGATGGACTGCCACATGTCGCATCGATCATGCGATGGATGCGTTGTGTTTTGGCGGACCATCGGCACAAAAAGTCTTCCATGTTACTTTTTTTGTGCATCAAGTCCGCCATTTCCAACTGCGCATGCGCGGCAGAAAATGCACCCCCTGCTCCACGGACTGCAAAATGGGCAGCGGATGTGTAGAAAAACTGCATCCACTGCCCACGTCGTGCTGTTATTTCACAACGTCCGTCGCTACGTCAGCCCAACTTATTGCAACAGGCCAGTACCGCGCTTTTCCATGCGTTGTACAGTACCATGTAATAATAAACACTATTTTCTCCCATAGGAGCAATCTCGGAGAAGGAGTAGAAGATGTCCAAAACGGATGTGGGTTCATCCCATTGTTCAAGAGCGGGAGGAAAAGGGACACTTCCATGTCCTTTACCAAGATTTAAGGAGGTAATATATATGGAGAAAATATATATTCACATCTGTGTTCAGTTATTATTTTTATTGCTGTTATAGAATGTTGTGGTACATAATATCTGTGTGTTTTAAAAAAAAAATTTTTTTTTTTTAATTCAGTTATCCCGAGAAATTTATAGGATTCAGGCATTTGATCGGCTTCTGATAACTCTGGCTCCACACCTCAGCTACAAACACACGGTCATGCGAAGATCAATCTCTGCAGAGGAAAGGCTGCTCATCACCTTGCGGTAAGGCCAATTTTTTTTTTTTTTTTTTTACATACTCCCTGACACATTGCCCCCACAGTTAATACTGCCAGTGCACACATAATGCCACTGCGCCACAATGCTGCCAGTGCCTGCCCCATTATTAATGCTATAGTAATAAAGGGTTAATAAAACACACACACAATATGAAAAAAGTATTTTTAATGAAATAATAACACCACGTTTTTGACCATATTTTTTATTGCACAGCACATTAAAGCAAAGGGTTAACAAGTTTACAACAGGACCGGTGCTAATGCAACAAGCCCCGCTGTAAACCACTCCCCGGCTGACCGGAGATGAACTGATAGTGTGGGAAATTCACCTCCGGTCAGCCGGGGAGTCCGCGCAGCCGCAGTGACTGCCGAACAAGTTCACCGGAGCAGCGCGAGCTGCCTTCGGGAGAACTCGGTACACAGTCAACGGGATCGCTTTACGATCCCATTCATTGTATCGGCGGCCGCGGTTTAGAGCAGCCACATGTTATGGGTGGGACACTCGTTTAATTGGATGCTGCGGAGGGTAGGTATACATTGTGGTTTGTTTTCTTCCTTTTTTCTGACAAGGGATTCGTGGAATTGGGCGTGTAGGTGAGTATGGGTTTGTTTTTTTAATTTTATTTTAGGTGGTGATCGTCAGGGACAGGTATTTATAATTTATTTCACAGGTAACCACTGGCCACCAATGAACCTTTTTTGGGGGGGACGGGACACTGGCCACCAATGAACCTTTTTTGGGGGGGACGGGACACTGGCCACCAATGAACCTTTTTTGGGGGGGACGGGACACTGGCCACCAATGAACCTTTTTTGGGGGGGACGGGACACTGGCCACCAATGAACCTTTTTTTTGGAGGGGGACGGGACACTAGCCACCAATTAACCTTTTTTTTGGAGGGGGACGGGACACTAGCCACCAATTAACCTTTTTTTTGGAGGGGGACGAGACACTGGCCACCAATGAAACTTTTTTTTGGAGGGGGATGGGACACTGGCCACCAATGAACCTTTTTTTGGGGGGGGATGGGACACTGGCCACCAATGAACCTTTTTTTTTTGGGGGGGGGGGAACGGGACACTGGCCACCAATGAACCTTTTTTTTTGGGGGGGAGATGGGACACTGGCCACCAATGAACCTTTTTTTTGGGGGGGGAGATGGGACACTGGCCACCAATGAACCTTTTTTTTGGGGGGGGGGCGGGACACTGGCCACCAATGAACCTTTTTTTGGGGGGGATGGGACACTGGCCACCAATGAACCTTTTTTTTTGGGGGGGGGTGGCGGGACACTGGCCACCAATGAACCTTTTTTTTTTGGAGGGAGGACGGGACACTGGCCACCAATGAACCTTTTTTTTGAAGGGAGGACGGGACACTGGCCACCAATGAACCTTTTTTTTTGGAGGGAGGACGGGACACTGGCCACCAATGAACCTTTTTTTTTTGGAGGGAGGACGGGACACTGGCCACCAATGAACCTTTTTTTTTTGGAGGGAGGACGGGACACTGGCCACCAATGAACCTTTTTTTTGGGGAGGGGACGGGACACTGGCCACCAATGAACCTTTTTTTTTTGGAGGGAAGACGGGACACTGGCCACCAATGAACTTTTTTTGGGGGGAGGGGACGGGACACTGGCCACCAATGAACCTTTTTTTTTGGAGGGAGGACGGGACACTGGCCACCAATGAACCTTTTTTTTGGGGGGGGGGATGGGACACTGGCCATTAATGAACCTTTTTTTTGGGAGGGGGACTGGCCACCAATGAACCTTTATTTTGGAGGGAGGACGGGACACTGGCCACCAATGAACCTTTATTTTGGAGGGGGGATGGGACACTGGCCACCAATGAACCTTTATTTTGGAGGGGGGATGGGACACTGCCCGCCAATGAACTTTTTTTTTTTTGGGGGGGGGGTCACTGGCCACCAATGAAACTTTTTTTGGAGGGGGAATAAACACAGGACACTGTCCACCAATAACACTTTTTTTTGGGGGGGAGGGGGGGAATAAATACGGGACACTGGCCACCAATGAGGGGGGGGAGTGTTTTTTTTGGGGGGAAGCAGGAACAGTTCGATGGGAAATACTGCTCCCATCGAGCTGAGCCTGCCGCGACTATGATAGGGAGCAAACATAGGCCGATGGGAGTAGTAGTAGTCTCATCGGCCTATGTCTGGCAACACACATACACAATATACACCACACACAGAAACACACACGGACACACACATAGACACTTAACACACTAATCATTTTAAACACACCCAGCGCCATCCGGTCATACCAGTCCATGTTGGCAGCCATCATCCAGGAAGACGGATATTATCTTGTCTTCCTGGATTATGGGATGCTCCTGGCATGGCATGATGGGATGGACATTATGGGATGGCCATGTTAGTTCCTGCGTGCCGCATTTTTTTACCACTTGAATTCCGCGAACATTTTTAATATTTGCAGAATTCAAGCGGTACAATAGAAGTCTATGGGCGCAGAATCGCGGCAATTCCGCAAATATAATGAACATGCTGCATATTTTACCGCAAATCTTTTCCGCTGCGGAAAAATACTCAGTATGTGCACAACATTTGCAGAATGCATTCTAATCAATAGGATGCTTAATATTAGCATTTTTTCGCAATTTTATAACGTTTTTATAGCAAAAAATATTCTACAATGTGACTGTGGCCAGTGATTGTCAACAACTCATCTCCTGCCTGCTCCATAATATTCTACAATGTGACTGCGGCCAGTGATTGTCAGCAGCTCATCTCCTGCCTGCTCCATAATATTCTACAATGTGACTGCGGCCAGTGATTGGCAGCAGCTCCTCTCCTGTCTGCTCCATAATATTCTACAATGTGACTGCGGCCAGTGATTGTCAGCAGCTCCTCTCCTGTCTGCTCCATAATATTCTACAATGTGACTGCGGCCAGTGATTGTCATCAGCTCCTCTCCTGTCTGCTCCATAATATTCTACAATGTGACTGCGGCCAGTGATTGTCAGCAGCTCATCTCCTGTCTGCTCCATAATATTCTACAATGTGACTGTGGCCAGTGATTGTCAGCAGCTCATCTCCTGCCTGCTCCATAATATTCTACAATGTGACTGCGGCCAGTGATTGTCAGCAGCTCCTCTCCTGTCTGCTCCATAATATTCTACAATGTGACTGTGGCCAGTGATTGTCAGCAGCTCATCTCCTGCCTGCTCCATAATATTCTACAATGTGACTGCGGCCAGTGATTGTCAGCAGCTCATCTCCTGTCTGCTCCATAATATTCTACAATGTGACTGCGGCCAGTGATTGTCAGCAGCTCATCTCCTGTCTGCTCCATAATATTCTACAATGTGACTGTGGCCAGTGATTGTCAGCAGCTCATCTCCTGCCTGCTCCATAATATTCTACAATGTGACTGCGGCCAGTGATTGTCATCAGCTCCTCTCCTGTCTGCTCCATAATATTCTACAATGTGACTGTGGCCGGTGATTGTCAGCAGCTCCTCTCCTGTCTGCTCCATAATATTCTACAATGTGACTGTGGCCAGTGATTGTCAGCAGCTCCTCTCCTGCCTGCTCCACAATATTCTACAATGTGACTGCGGTCAGTGATTGTCATCAGCTCATCTCCTGCCTGCTCCATAATATTCTACAATGTGACTGCGGCCAGTGATTGTCATCAGCTCCTCTCCTGTCTGCTCCATAATATTCTACAATGTGACTGTGGCCAGTGATTGTCAGCAGCTCCTCTCCTGCCTGCTCCATAATATTCTACAATGTGACTGCGGCCAGTGATTGTCAGCAGCTCATCTCCTGTCTGCTCCATAATATTCTACAATGTGACTGTGGCCGGTGATTGTCAGCAGCTCCTCTCCTGTCTGCTCCATAATATTCTACAATGTGACTGTGGCCGGTGATTGACAGCAGCTCCTCTCCTGCCTGCTCCATAATATTCTACAATGTGACTGCGGCCAGTGATTGTCAGCAGCTCATCTCCTGTCTGCTCCATAATATTCTACAATGTGACTGCGGCCAGTGATTGTCAGCAGCTCATCTCCTGTCTGCTCCATAATATTCTACAATGTGACTGCGGCCAGTGATTGTCAGCAACTCATCTCCTCCCTGCTCCATAATATTACACAATGTGACTGCGGCCAGTGATTGTCAGCAGCTCCTCTCCTGTCTGCTCCATAATATTCTACAATGTGACTGTGGCCAGTGATTGTCAGCAGCTCATCTCCTGCCTGCTCCATAATATTCTACAATGTGACTGCGGTCAGTGATTGTCAGCAGCTCATCTCCTGCCTGCTCCATAATATTCTACAATGTGACTGTGGCCAGTGATTGTCAGCAGCTCCTCTCCTGCCTGCTCCATAATATTCTACAATGTGACTGCGGCCAGTGATTGTCAGCAGCTCATCTCCTGTCTGCTCCATAATATTCTACAATGTGACTGTGGCCGGTGATTGTCAGCAGCTCCTCTCCTGTCTGCTCCATAATATTCTACAATGTGACTGTGGCCGGTGATTGACAGCAGCTCCTCTCCTGCCTGCTCCATAATATTCTACAATGTGACTGCGGCCAGTGATTGTCAGCAGCTCATCTCCTGTCTGCTCCATAATATTCTACAATGTGACTGCGGCCAGTGATTGTCAGCAGCTCATCTCCTGTCTGCTCCATAATATTCTACAATGTGACTGCGGCCAGTGATTGTCAGCAGCTCATCTCCTGTCTGCTCCATAATATTCTACAATGTGACTGTGGCCGGTGATTGTCAGCAGCTCCTCTCCTGTCTGCTCCATAATATTCTACAATGTGACTGTGGCCGGTGATTGACAGCAGCTCCTCTCCTGCCTGCTCCATAATATTCTACAATGTGACTGCGGCCAGTGATTGTCAGCAGCTCCTCTCCTGTCTGCTCCATAATATTCTACAATGTGACTGTGGCCAGTGATTGTCAGCAGCTCATCTCCTGCCTGCTCCATAATATTCTACAATGTGACTGCGGTCAGTGATTGTCAGCAGCTCATCTCCTGCCTGCTCCATAATATTCTACAATGTGACTGCGGTCAGTGATTGTCAGCAGCTCATCTCCTCTCTACTCCATAATATTCTACAATGTGACTGTGGCCAGTGATTGTCATCAGCTCATCTCCTGCCTGCTCCATAATATTCTACAATGTGACTGCGGTCAGTGATTGTCAGCAGCTCATCTCCTCTCTACTCCATAATATTCTACAATGTGACTGTGGCCAGTGATTGTCATCAGCTCATCTCCTCCCTGCTCCATAATATTAGACAATGTGACTGCGGCCAGTGATTGTCAGCAGCTCCTCTCCTGTCTGCTCCATAATATTCTACAATGTGACTGTGGCCAGTGATTGTCAGCAGCTCATCTCCTGCCTGCTCCATAATATTCTACAATGTGACTGCGGCCAGTGATTGTCAGCAGCTCATCTCCTGTCTGCTCCATAATATTCTACAATGTGACTGTGGCCGGTGATTGTCAGCAGCTCATCTCCTGCCTGCTCCATAATATTCTACAATGTGACTGCGGCCAGTGATTGTCAGCAGCTCATCTCCTGTCTGCTCCATAATATTCTACAATGTGACTGTGGCCAGTGATTGTCAGCAGCTCATCTCCTGCCTGCTCCATAATATTCTACAATGTGACTGCGGTCAGTGATTGTCATCAGCTCCTCTCCTGTCTGCTCCATAATATTCTACAATGTGACTGCGGCCAGTGATTGTCAGCAGCTCATCTCCTGTCTGCTCCATAATATTCTACAATGTGACTGTGGCCGGTGATTGTCAGCAGCTCATCTCCTGCCTGCTCCATAATATTCTACAATGTGACTGTGGCCAGTGATTGTCAGCAGCTCCTCTCCTACCTGCTCCATAATATTCTACAATGTGACTGCGGTCAGTGATTGTCAGCAGCTCATCTCCTGCCTGCTCCATAATATTCTACAATGTGACTGCGGCCAGTGATTGTCATCAGCTCCTCTCCTACCTGCTCCATAATATTCTACAATGTGACTGTGGCCGGTGATTGTCAGCAGCTCATCTCCTGCCTGCTCCATAATATTCTACAATGTGACTGCGGCCAGTGATTGTCATCAGCTCCTCTCCTGTCTGCTCCATAATATTCTACAATGTGACTGCGGCCAGTGATTGTCAGCAGCTCATCTCCTGTCTGCTCCATAATATTCTACAATGTGACTGTGGCCGGTGATTGTCAGCAGCTCCTCTCCTGTCTGCTCCATAATATTCTACAATGTGACTGTGGCCGGTGATTGTCAGCAGCTCATCTCCTGCCTGCTCCATAATATTCTACAATGTGACTGTGGCCAGTGATTGTCAGCAGCTCCTCTCCTACCTGCTCCATAATATTCTACAATGTGACTGTGGCCAGTGATTGTCATCAGCTCCTCTCCTGTCTGCTCCATAATATTCTACAATGTGACTGTGGCAGGTGATTGGCAGCAGCTCCTCTCCTGTCTGCTCCATAATATTCTACAATGTGACTGCGGCCAGTGATTGTCAGCAGCTCATCTCCTGTCTGCTCCATAATATTCTACAATGTGACTGCGGCCAGTGATTGTCATCAGCTCATCTCCTGTCTGCTCCATAATATTCTTCAATGTGACTGTGGCCAGTGATTGTCAGCAGCTCATCTCCTGTCTGCTCCATAATATTCTACAATGTGACTGTGGCCGGTGATTGTCAGCAGCTCATCTCCTGCCTGCTCCATAATATTCTACAATGTGACTGTGGCCAGTGATTGTCATCAGCTCATCTCCTGTCTGCTCCATAATATTCTACAATGTGACTGTGGCCGGTGATTGTCATCAGCTCATCTCCTGTCTGCTCCATAATATTCTTCAATGTGACTGTGGCCAGTGATTGTCAGCAGCTCATCTCCTGTCTGCTCCATAATATTCTACAATGTGACTGTGGCCGGTGATTGTCAGCAGCTCATCTCCTGCCTGCTCCATAATATTCTACAATGTGACTGTGGCCAGTGATTGTCATCAGCTCATCTCCTGCCTGCTCCATAATATTCTACAATGTGACTGTGGCCAGTGATTGTCAGCAGCTCATCTCCTGTCTGCTCCATAATATTCTACAATGTGACTGTGGCCGGTGATTGTCAGCAGCTCATCTCCTGCCTGCTCCATAATATTCTACAATGTGACTGTGGCCAGTGATTGTCAGCAGCTCATCTCCTGTCTGCTCCATAATATTCTACAATGTGACTGTGGCCAGTGATTGGCAGCAGCTCCTCTCCTGCCTGCTCCATAATATTCTACAATGTGACTGTGGCCAGTGATTGGCAGCAGCTCCTCTCCTGCTATGCTGCACTGCACAGGAGAATCATGAAACAACGCTCAGAAAGCTGCGGCATTTTACATAGTCCAAGTTTCACCTTTTCCTAACATAAAACCTGTTTCCGGGCTCCATGAAGGGGACACTTTTTAATGACTTTTCACAAACCCCTTTTCCTTGTTCTCTATCGTGTTTCTGAGCAGCGTGTCACTAATCAGACTGTCACCTACAGATGTTCAGGTCACACTGAAATGACTAATGGTGCACACAGGACGGCCGTGTAGACTGACCCTTCTCTACTAGTGCGCACAGGACGGCCGTGTAGACTGACCCTTCATCTTGGAAGCACAGACTTAGGGTACCGTCACACTATACGATTTACCTACGATCACGACCAGCGATATGACCTGGCCGTAATCGTAGGTAAATCGTAGTGTGGTCGCTGGGGAGCTGTCACACAGACAGCTCTCCAGCGACCAACTATGCCGAGGTCCCTGGGTAACCAGGGTAAACATCGGGTAACTAAGCGCAGGACCGCGCTTAGTTACCCGATGTTTACCCTGGTTACAAGCGTTAAACTAATAAAAAACAAACAGCACATACTTACATTCTGGTGTCCGTCAGGTCCCTTCCCGCATTCACTGACTGCCGGCCGTAAAGTGAAAGTGAAAGCACAGCCGCTGTGCTCTGCTTTCACTTTACGGCCGGCAGTCACAGTGCGGGAAGCAGAGACGGCAAGGGACCTGACGGACACCAGAATGTAAGTATGTGCTGTTTGTTTTTTTTTAGTTTAACGCTTGTAACCAGGGTAAACATCGGGTAACTAAGCGCGGTCCTGCGCTTAGTTACCCGATGTTTACCCTGGTTACAAGCGAACGCATCGCTGGATCGCATCGCTAGATCGCTAGATCGGTGTCACACACACCGATCTAGCGATGACAGCGGGAGATCCAGCGATGAAAGAAAGTTCTAAACGATCTGCTACGACGTACGATTCTCAGCAGGATCCCTGATCGCTGCTGCGTGTCAGACACAGCGATATCGTAATGATATCGCTGGAACGTCACGAATCGTACCGTCGTAGCGATCGAAATGTTATAGTGTGACGGTACTCTTAGGCTGCCGTCACACTATCAGTATTTTACATCAGTATTTGTAGCCAAAACCAGGAGTGGAACAATTAGTGGAAAAGTATAATAGAAACATACAGTTGTGGCAAAAAGTATTGACACCCCTGCAATTCTGTCAGATAATACTCCGTTTCTTCCTGAAAATGATTGCAATCACAAATTCTTTGTTATTATTATCTTCATTTAATTTGTCTTAAATGAAAAAACACAAAAATAATTGTCCTAAAGCCAAATTGGATATAATTCCACACCAAACATAAAAAGGGGGTGGACAAAAGTATTGGCACTGTTCGAAAAATCATGTGATGCTTCTGTAATTAGTGTAATTAACAGCACCTGTAACTTACCTGTGGCACCTAACAGGTGTTGGCAATAACTAAATCACACTTGCAGCCAGTTGACATGGATTAAAGTTGACTCAACCGCTGTCCTGTGTCCTTGTGTGTACCACATTGAGCATGGAGAAAAGAAAGACCAAAGAACTGTCTGAGGACTTGAGAAACCAAATTGTGAGGAAGCATGAGCAATCTCAAGGCTACAAGTCCATCTCCAAAGACCTGAATGTTCCTGTGTCTACCGTGCGCAGTGTCATCAAGAAGTGTAAAGCCCATGGCACTGTGGCTAACCTCCCTAGATGTGGACGGAAAAGAAACATTGACAAGAGATTTCAACGCAAGATTGTGCGGATGTTGGATAAAGAACCTCGACTAACATCCAAACAAGTTCAAGCTGCCCTGCAGTCCGAGGGTACAACAGTGTCAGCCCGTACTATCCGTCGGCGTCTGAGTGAAAAGGGACTGTATGGTAGGAGACCCAGGAAGACCCCACTTCTTACCCCGAGACATAAAAAAGCCAGGCTGGAGTTTGCCAAAACTTACCTGAAAAAGCCTAAAACATTTTGGAAGAATGTTCTCTGGTCAGATGAGACAAAAGTAGAGCTTTTAGGGCAAAGGCATCAACATAGAGTTTACAGGAGAAAAAAAGAGGCATTCAAAGAAAAGAACACGGCCCCTACAGTCAAACATGGTGGAGGTTTCCTGATGTTTTGGGGTTGCTTTGCTGCCTCTGGCACTGGACTGCTTGACCTTGTGCATGGCATTATGAAGTCTGAAGACTACCAACAAATTTTGCAGCATAATGTAGGGCCCAGTGTGAGAAAGCTGGGTCTCCCTCAGAGGTCATGGGTCTTCCAGCAGGACAATGACCCAAAACACACTTCAAAAAGCACTAGAAAATGGTTTGAGAGAAAGCACTGGAGACTTCTAAGGTGGCCAGCAATGAGTCCAGACCTGAAACCCATAGAACACCTGTGGAGAGATCTAAAAATGGCAGTTTGGAGAAGGCAGCCTTCAAATATCAGGGACCTGGAGCAGTTTGCCAAAGAAGAATGGTCTAAAATTCCAGCAGAGCATTGTAAGAAACTCATTGATGGTTACGGGAAGCGGTTGGTCGCAGTTATTTTGGCTAAAGGTTGTGCTACCAAGTATTAGGCTGAGGGTGCCAATACTTTTGTCTGGCCCATTTTTGAAGTTTTGTGTGAAATGATCAATGTTTTGCTTTTTGCTTCATTCTCTTTTGTGTTTTTTTATTTAAGACAAATTAAATGAAGATAATTATTCCAAATAATTTGTGTTTGCAATCATTTTCAGGAAGAAACTGAGTATTATCTGACAGAATTGCAGGGGTGTCAATACTTTTGGCCACAACTGTATGCACCACTTCTGTATTATCACCCACTCCTGGTTTTGGCTACAAATACTGATGTAAAATACTGACCAAATACTGCTACTGTGATGGCAGCCTTAGTAACATAGTTATTAAGGTTGAAGGAAGACTATAAGTCCATCTAGTTCAACCCATAGCCTAACCTAACATGCCGTAACATGTTACATGGGACGAGACACTGTCCAAAATGACGATCTTTGCTGGAGACCAAGAAGCCCTTTGCTGCGACCTGCAGCCCATTTACGCGTCTACCAGGAGCGTTCCTAGCAATAATCAGGTAGTGTACATGGACCTTTCTGCTGTGATGATGTCACAGAACTTAGAAGAGGCTGAATACAGTCCTGGGAGACCTCAGGGTGTTACATACACATTTTCAGGCCAATAGAGACTGTGTAGTACTTGGGATTCACCACAAATCAATTCCCTGCAAACCAAATTTTCAAGAAATATTCACCGTAGCTGGCAAATTTCAATTTCAAAAGACTTACTCCTCTCTAATGTCCATGCGATTCCATTACATCTTCTCGTGACAAAGTCCTAATTTGACGGTGGGTCTTTACTGAGCGACGCTTCTGCTTTTATGTGTATGCCCTACAATAATGGTCTGTGTGCCTGTCATTCAGTTGTAAGACCTCCGCCAGCTTTCAGTGAACTGAAATGACTGCTAAGAATGAAACTTATCACAGTGGCTCATTCTGGATGGTCTAGTTACACTTTATTCCTACTCCTGATTTATCTACTTTTCATCTTTGTTTTTGCTCCAGAATTTTACACACCCGTAACCTCATGCCTTTTCACCAGGCCGCACCCCCTGCATGATGAGATGAGGCTCTAAAAGAAATGCAGGGGTTTAGAATCAAGGCTTCTTTGTCAGTTTTCTGGGTTCAAAAATTTACACATTTTGTTTCCCAACACTTTTTGAAAAAACTGACTTTTCTTTTGAAAATTGGATTAAAACTGGATGTGGTAGGCCATGCAAATGAGGCTGTCAGATTTCTCAGTGACAACTTTTTACATTCATGAACTCACTCCAGTAGTGAAGTATCCTAAAATCAGGAGAATCTTCAATATCTGGAGTATGACGTCTGCGGTGCATGAAAAGTATCACACATCATGCTACACAATGGACATGAAAGACCCTCACGATAGATCGCCCCTTAATAAGCCATTGTGTTCTGTATACGAGGACATCATATGGACGTCATCCTCTCCTCACATGTAAAGCGCCATGGAATAATAATAATAATATGGATGCAGACAGAAGCCTCTGGGCAGCAGGAGAATCTTCTAACATCAACCTCTATGGCAAGGCTTTTCTGCTCCATACAAAAGAAAAAGTGACTGCTTGGGCCCAAATTGTCCAAAAATGTTCTGGACAGGAATGTATGTGTTTCAATAGGAACCTGCCAGAAGGATTTAACCCTGTCTTTGTAGCGGTTTTACTTACTTATGGCTGCAATGATTTTCTGTGGCTGTGCAGGCGCCGGTACCGGTATCACGACCACAGCGGCATCATTGATATCCCTCCTTGTGCACGGAGGAGCACAGGGAGCTGATAAGGGTCTCCTAATACCTTACAGGGGGCTGCACTGTCAGGTTCCCCATATTTGCTAGAAGATGATTTGACCATAGGGAATAGTGCAGAAATGATGTGTCCGTGTGTCAGAGGTCGACCATTTTTTAAATGTCCTTTTATACACCTCAATCAGCACAAAGATTGTCTTTTACTTATTTTTATTATACTTTTGTTGCAGACTCCTGGCAATGGCCCCAACTTCGCTTCTTACTTTCTGCCTCGATAAAGAGCGCCACACACAAATTATCTTTTCTGTTCTTATAACAAGAATACATTTCCCACCCAATCAAAATCTTCAACAAAAATTTTTTTTTAAATCAACTAATCACCCACCCAAGAAAAAAGGAGGGAGGACTTAAAAAGTTCATGATAACCTCATTATTTCACACACCTTACACTTTTGATAGAAATCCAGATAAAATAACTGGCCCAAATATTCCTGTTGCAGAAGTTTCAAAATCGTAACGTTCTCCGCGCTCCTTTTCAAAAACAAAAATATTTAGTAAAAACTGTTTTTTTTTTTCTTTTTTTCAGACAGTTTTTATTTTATGTAAAGTTCTGAAGATAATTGGCACATCTGTAAAGGGTTATATGGCACAGTACCTTTGAAAATAAAGTTCTCTTCAAGGTTGTAAACACCTCTTGATATTTTATTATTTAATTTTTTTTCTTAAAAAAAGTGTAATGAAAATCCTCAGAGAAGGACGGTGATATCAAGTGGCAAGGTACGAGCTTCTCACAATCCCTTCCTGTAACACTCACATCTGACTTATTACACATTGTCCAAGTTACCAAATTACAATCAGTGGGGCCCGTGCGGTGTTACTTCTCAGTAATTGCAGGCACCCATGGTCATGAGCCAATGGAAAAAATCTATTACTAGGTGGAAAAAGATGTCAGCCTCGTCACAGACCAGGAGGATTCAACACAAACTCTCCAGTGACACCATTAAAAAAAATCTCTTCATTTTCCTGTTCTCAACATTTTTGATGAAAATAACCTCAAATAGATTTTACACATAAATAGCTGTACGACAAAATAAGCCTTTGTATACTTTTTTCTTTCCATAACTTTCTCTTGTGTTTTTTCCTTTTTGTTTTTTTAGTAAGATATCAGGTAGTCAGAGAGTGAATAATCGCTTTCGAGTTATCAAAAGAGTCTCCGTATCATTTTACGACCTCAGTAATTTGGGGTGTGTCGGGAACCAGGAAGATGAGCATTGTGTGATAAGAGCCCCAAGATACCACCTCGCACGGTTTGTAGGTAGGCCGCCTTCTTCTTTCTTGGTGAAGCTAAATTTGGGTTTCTTGCACATTTTCCTTTGAGCTGGTTTTGAACAGGAGGGGTTCATGTATAGAGTTCAGCATGGGGTTTTTGGCACAGTTAAGTGTTCCTGAATTGTTGTTATAATGGGACTTAAATGCTGTATAATGATTAAGGTGGTCATGCTCAATAGCAGGAAGTGCCATATGGTTGTCTCCAGGGGCAGTAGCTGGTATTTCATCTTCCACATTGATGATTTCAATAGTTCGTGTTGGTCCATGATGTTTGTGTAGCTGGTGCTGCTTACGAAGTTTGTAAAATGCAATTAACATAACAGCTGCCATAAATGTGATGGCCACAAAGCAGCCAATGATGATCTTGGTTGTCTTCATGACATCATCCAGATCTTTCATGATGTTTTCCGTCACATCAGTTATAGGTATAGTAAATGTCTTCTCTGTGGATCGGGTGCTTCGTGGAGTAAGTGATGTGGTAGAATGTGTAATCCCCCATTGAACTGTGGTCGTTGGCCCAGGCTCTTTCTCTGCAGGTTTTACTTCTTCTGGGACTGAATCCATAGTTTCCACTGTCACAGTTGTAAAGTAGGTATAATCAGTGGTAGCAGGATCAACTACAGCGGAGACATTGAGAGTAGCAGATGCTGTTGTGTTTCCTGCGGAATTAGTGACCATACATGTGTATTGTCCTGTATCCTGTACTGTAACATTTGTAAAATTCAATGTGCCGTCATGTAAAACAGAGATACGGACTCGATAGGAACCATGAGTCATCAATGTCCCATTTGGGGTTAACCAGTTGACAGAAGTCATCGATGTACCAGTTCTGCATTTGAGCTCGGCAGCCATACCTTCTGTTACATTGAGGTCAGTGGGAGGCTCCACAATAACTGGGGCATAGCATGTGAAATGACTCTGGTCTAGCTCCCCAATGTATCTAGTTTTTAGGTTTGGTGGTGAATGGCAACGTGCACAACAGGTTGTATTGTTCGGTACAGTCTCTTTTAACCACCAGCTTAACCACAAAACGTCACAGTTGCAATGCCAAGGGTTATGGTTCAGATGTACTCGCTCCAGGCGGTGAAGAGGAGTAAAAAGATCATGTGGAAGAGACATTAAATTGTTATGAGAAAGATTTAATTCCTCTAAAGACTTCAAATCATCAAAGGCATTACGTTCTATAGTGGCAACATGAGCATGCATCAGCCATAACTTTCTCAGGCTTGTCAACCCTTGAAAGGACCCAGGACGAATCATTTCTAGACGATTTCCAGACAACTCTAACTCTTCCAGTCTGACCAATGCTGTAAGGTTGGGTATATCTTTTAAATTGCACATGCCCAGATTTAAGTATCTTAAGTTTACGAGACCCTCAAAAGCAGCTTCAGAAATGTACTCCAATTTCTTCAGCTCTCCCAAATCAAGTCGTCTCAATGAAGGAACTCGGTTGAAAGCATATGATGGGATACTTTCAATAGGATTGTTTCTTAACCACAGCTCCCGTAGCTTGGAGAGATATTCAAAGGCTTGGGTAGGAACAGTGGTCAAGCGATTATCAAAAAGCTCCAATGTACTCAAGTTTGGGAGTCCATTGAAAGCGCCAACCTCAATCTTTCGAATAAGATTTTTGCTGAGCTGCAGTATTTCCAAATGTCGTAGGTGCTTAAAAGTGTCTGTTTTGATGACCTGAATATTGTTCTCCTGAAGGTTCAGGTATCGCGTATTAACTGAGATGCTTTCTGGCACTTCTACCAGTTCTTTCCGTGTGCATGCGACTCGACTAGCCTGATTGCTGCAAGAACAGGCAGCAGGACACGATGTTGGAGATGTTCCTCCCAGGGCCAGAGATGAGACCCATGAGATAAGTAAAACTTGCTTCAAAATCATTCTAAAGATCTTCACACCAAGCATCCTGTGGGTGCAGTGGCTGCTCGTCATCTTCTATTTTCATAGTTTAATGCGATTTTCTCAGGTTTATCATCTCACTTATAAAAGCCTAAAAAAGAAAAGAAATACAAGTTGTGAGAAATCTGGAGAACAGTCCCATACATGTAGCGAATATCATGTGTGTATTTATAACCGGCAATGACACAGTAACTGCGGCTAAGTGGCTGCAGAACAGTCTACAGAGTGAGCTGCACTCACACACAGACCGTGCAGACAGCCGTGAACAGCGTTGCAAGGCCAAAAAAAGCTCCTCTATGTACTCCTATATAGTGTTTCTCCACAATCTAGCAGGATACAGATGGAAACCCACTAATAGGATAAATCAGGAAAAATGTGCAGCAGGCAGCACTAATTGAAAAAAGGACAATGGAACAGTATGAGGCAGTGACGCACGCTGAGCTGACTACAACCAGCTGTGGCTGCAGAACAGTCTACAGAGTGAGCTGCTCTCACACAGAGACCTTGCAGACAGCCGTGAACAGCGCTGCAAGGTAAAAACAAGGTTCACACACAGCAGTTGCTAAAGTAGCCTGGGTAAAGCACAATGAAGCAAATCGCTATCAATCTGTCCCTCAGTCAGAACACAGCGTCCTGTCCCTAACTGAATTCACAGCAGAGTGAACCCAAAATGGCGGCGGCGGCTTTTATAGTGCATCATGACATCATTTCAGCAGCCAATCACAGCCATGCCAGTAGTTACATGCCTAACATGCAGAACAGGATGTGCCCACACTTCTAACGATTCCTCATTGGCTGAATTAAATCAAACTGGCTCATTGCATTATGGGAACTTCCGATTCCAGTATCCGATATTGCAAAAGTATCAGAACGCAGTATCGGAATTCGATACCGCGAATATCGGCCGATACCGGATATTTGCAGTATCGGAATGCTCAACACTAGTTATTAATCATGTGCATTCCCATGCGTTACCATGCCCCTTTTCCTGATCACTTCATCCAACGATTCGCCATATTTTTATTAAAAAGCTGAATCTTTCCAGCAGCAACTATGTAGAAAACCAATTTACAGTTTTGCAAGGTGTTTATAAATTATGATGCTCGTTAACAATTTTTTTTTTAAAATTCAACCCCCATGAGGAAATGTTTCACAGCCCATGCACTTAGTCTATGGACATTACAAGTGTAGGAGACCCGCTCCTTTACATTCGGAATAGGTTTTAATGAGGCCTTCCTCTACCTCTCATCATTCTCCACCACTACATCACCAGGCTTCACGTGTTCCGTGCTGCTAAAGACAGTCAATTTTTGGGCAAGGGTGTCTATGATCCCCATGAAATATTTTTTAAACATTTACCCCCATGAGCAATTGCTTGTCAGGCGATGCACTCCATTATAAGTGTCAGACATCACACCCCTACATTGGGCCTACTTCTTAACCTGTCCCCTGCAATGTCTCCTTTATCTGCCACTAGATCACCAGGGTTTACCTGCTCTGTACTCTTATAGGCCACTGAATTTTGGGCTAGGGGGCTCTGATGGCACTATTTTAATAAGTCCAAAAAGGACACCAGATGGGGAATTGGGCATTACACTACATTGGGCCTACTTCTTAACTCTGTCTCCTGCAATTTGTCCATTAACTGCCACTAGATCACCAGGGTGAACGTGCTCTGTACTGTTATAGGCCGGTGAATTATGGGCAAGGGGCCTGCGATGGCACTAGTATATTTTTAAAAAAGGTACCCCACATTGGTGAAAACCCATCCTTGTTGGCAGACTTCATAACAATTGTGTACCTTAAAGAGCTCCCTTAAAAAGCTCCTTTTTGTGTTGCCTGGTTGCTCACATTGCACACAATACACTTCATGTAAATTTGATAAAGCAATGCTGTTAGTTTGGTTCAGTAGTTCATAAAATATTTCTTTGTCGACTACATTAGTTTCTCTCCTTGAGAGCCATAACTTTGTCTGCCTCAAATGTACAAATGGCGAATATACAAATGGTGATTTGTAACCAAGATTTAAATACTGTATACCGAATGCATTCAGACAATCACATAGCTGCATTTCTTATAAAACATTAACAGATGTGACAGACAATGCTCACTGTGGCACAATCTTGATAAATGTCTGTTTATTCACTTCACAAACAGTTCTAAGCCTCTATAGGTTTGCTTTTTGTGATTGTAAAACATTAAGGTTTACTGAAACTATGCCGGTGGTGGTTTGATCTAAATGCTTGTGGCTTTTATTTTCTAGGGGTTTATGGCCCCTCATCTGATGACTCCATGATATCTCAGTTTCATCCAACCTTCAAAAGTAGCCACTTGAAGGTCTGGGTGAAACTAGAGTTACTACATAGTGTAAATCACTATATAAGACCAGGGAAACATGACTAAGACAGATGCCAAAACTGGGGTACCTGTACATGTACTGTGTGCTGATACCTGCATAATTGGGGATGCCCATGCAGTGTAGGTAATCTCCCAGGGGTTCTCTGTCTTGGTGTTGCTTCTCTGATATTCCAGACGGGTGATGTTTAAAAGCCTCTTGGTGATGATCTAACTATACCGTATGTAGTTAATCTTTATATATCCGTAATCACTATATTTACTTAATCCTTATATGTACATATTAACCTTTGTATGTTAACATATACAAAAGTGTACGCACTGTGACAAAACACTCCGGGATCGCCTTTGCTGGGGTCAAAGGTCACGTGGTTTGTGCATTGAATTTCTGAGGCGTACAGCAGGTTTCCAAGTAGGCTGACCTCAGGTCAGATTTATTAAAGTGAAAGCAACATAGAAAAACAAAACATAAAAATAAATCCTAGCCTGTCCGGCACTAACTAAACAAATACGTTGCTATCTCAACAACTGGGGGGCTTCTCCCTCCCAGCTAACATCACACAGATCTTGAGCACAGCTCTCACTCACGTTTGTCACACACAGGCAGGCAATCTGTGTGCCCCAGGCTGACGCTGGAAACGCCCAGCTGGTCATCTTTTATTCCTGCACTTATTAACCCATTAGCACCCTGAAGATACTGAGTGGCCTAATTCACATAGGACAAACACCTGGGCGAGATATACCTGCCCCCAACTACCACACCAGCATGAGTCTTACAGCACTCACACTATTCAATCATACTATTCCTTGAATTTTGTTGTTAGCAATAAAATTGTGTTGTATTGCAAGTATTAGCTTTTTTAAAGCCGTATCTGATCCTTAGTGTTAAAAACATGGCAAATAAAATTGCCAAATTCTCCTGTAAATAATTGTGCAAAGAGGGAACCATCATACCATTAAAAAATACGAGTGAATTTTCCTAGGCCCATCCAGTATGTGGGTTCCAAGGCCTAATGGGGGCATAAGACTGACTGACTATGCAGAAGGGCTGGCCTTCCTGCCAATGTGTAAAACAAAGGAGTATGGAGCACAAAATGCATATTGTGAAGTGGATTTTCCTGGGCCCATCCAGTATGTGGCTTCAAAGGCTTACAGGGATGCATATGCATTGGTAGCAGGGCAGGCCTTGAATTCAACACTTTTTCAGGAGTCCTCCCTGGACATCTTATGACAGGGGTGTTGTGGTGCATGGTAATTCTTGGCAGCCCATCCACTCACAGCATAGGCTACAACAGCTTAGGAGACCCACTGTTCATAATGGCCCTTTAAGAAGATTAATGCCGCCTGATGCACCAGTACAAATAGGCTCTGTGACTTTAAGAGTTCCTCCTTCATAAATGAAACAAGATGGGTCTGCGTATGTGTCACACACCATATGGCCGGCTAGGGGGGGTTACATGTTACAGTGACATTTCCCAGTGAATGCATTTGTAGTGATTGAAAACTATGTTAAAGTTGAAAAACACTTCAAAAACGCAGCGTCTGAACTAAGCCTAAGTGGGAGAGGAAATTTTCGTTCTGGGGTTAAATATTTGGGCTTACAGGGAAGTCATTTACCTGCAGAGGATGGACCTTGACATATTTCCAAGCAAAACCCGTTTTGGTTAAATTTTCATGTGTTTTTTTTGTGGCACCGGGAAAAATGGCATGAATCTCGGAAAAAAATGATTAAGGCTGTGAACTAGAAGTCAGGAATGCTTCCAGGGGCGATCCCCATGATGTCCCTGTGTCATTTGAGCAGTGTTTTCTTCATTTTCAGATGTTTTTAGACCTTAAAAGGACCCCAGGGGGGATCGCGGTAAAAATACTCAGGTCTCCCATAGACTTATATTGGGCTCGTTGTTCTGGCCGAGTACCCGAGTATTATAATCTGCTCGACCCGAGCAACGAGCATTTTAGTGCTCGCTCATCACTACTCCTCTCCACATGATCACATCACTCTCCTCTCCACATGATCACATGCGGTTAGCAGTGGGGTACCACAGGGGTCAGTATTGGGCCCTCTTCTTTTTAACATATTTATTAATGACCTTGTAGGGGGCATTCAGAGTAGAATTTCAATATTTGCAGATGACACTAAACTCTGCAGGGTAATCAATACAGAGGAGGACAATTCTATATTACAGGATGATTTATGTAAACTAGAAGCTTGGGCTGATAAATGGCAAATGAGCTTTAATGGGTATACTTAAGGTCATGTACTTGGGTAGAAGTAATAAGATGTATAATTATGTGCTTAATTCTAAAACTCTGGGCAAAACCGTCAATGAAAAAGACCTGGGTGTATGGGTGGATGACAAACTCATATTCAGGGGCCAGTGTCAGGCAGCTGCTACAAAGGCAAATAAAATAATGGGATGCATTAAAAGAGGCATAGATGCTCATGAGAACATAATTTTACCTCTATACAAGTCACTAGTGCGACCACACTTAGAATACTGTGCACAGTTCTGGTCTCCGGTGTATAAGAAAGACACAGCTGAACTAGAGCGGGTGCAGAGAAGAGCGACCAAGGTTATTAGAGGACTGGGGGGTCTGCAATACCAAGATAGGTTATTACACTGGGGGCTATTTAGTTTGGAAAAACGAAGACTAAGGGGTGATCTTATGTTAATGTATAAATATATGAGGGGACAGTACAAGGACCTTTCTGATGATCTTTTTAATCATAGACCTGAAACAGGGACAAGGGGGCATCCTCTGCGGTTGGAGGAAAAAAGGTTTAAGCATAATAACAGACGCGGATTCTTTACTGTAAGAGCAGTGAGACTATGGAACTCTCTGCCATATGATGTTGTAATGAGTGATTCATTACTTAGATTTAAGAGGGGACTGGATACCTTTCTGGAAAAGTATAATGTTACAGGGTATATACACTAGATTTCTTGATAGGGCGTTGATCCAGGGAACTAGTCTGATTGCCGTATGTGGAGTCGGGAAGGAATTTTTTTCCCCAATGTGGAGCTTACTCTTTGCCACATGGTTTTTTGCCTTCCTCTGGATCAACATGTTAGGGCATGTTAGGTTAGGCTATGGGTTGGACTAGGTGGACTCAGTCTTCCTTCAACCTTAATAACTATGTAACTATGTAACATCACTCTCCTCTCCACGTGATCACAACGTTCTCCTCTCCACGTGATCACATCACTCTCCTCTCCACGTGATCACATCGTTCTCCACATGATCACATCACTCTCCTCTCCACAATCACATAACATTCCTCCGCATGGTTATTTTGCTGTCTTTCTGACAATCACATCGCTTTCCTCTCCACATGATCACATCATTCTCCTCTCCACGTGATCACATCATTCTCCTCTCTACATGATCACATCGCTCTCCTCTCTACATGATCACATCGCTCTCCTCTCCACATGATCACATCGTTCTCCTCTCCACATGATCACATCGTTCTCCTCTCCACATGATCACATCGTTCTCCTCTCCACATGATCACATCACTCTCTCCACATGATCACATTGCTCTCCTCTCCACATGATCACATCACTCTCCTCTCCACATGATCACATCGTTCTCTCCACATGATCACATCGTTCTCCTCTCCACATGATCACATCGTTCTCCTCTCCACATGATCACATCGCTCTCTCCACATGATCACATTGCTCTCCTCTCCACATGATCACATCACTCTCCTCTCCACATGATCACATCGTTCTCTCCACATGATCACATCGTTCTCTCCACATGATCACATCGTTCTCTCCACATGATCACATCGTTCTCTCCACATGATCACATCGTTCTCTCCACATGATCACATCGTTCTCTCCACATGATCCCATCGTTCTCCTCTCCACATGATCACATCGTTCTCCTCTCCACATGATCACATCGTTCTCTCCACATGATCACATCGTTCTCCTCTCCACATGATCACATCGTTCTCCTCTCCACATGATCACATCGTTCTCCTCTCCACATGATCACATCGTTCTCCTCTCCACATGATCACATCGTTCTCCTCTCCACATGATCACATCGTTCTCTCTACATGATCACATCACTCTCCTCTCCACATGATCACATCGTTCTCCTCTCCACATGATCACATCGTTCTCCTCTCCACATGATCACATCGTTCTCCTCTCCACATGATCACATCGTTCTCCTCTCCACATGATCACATCGCTCTCCTCTCCACGTGATCACATCGCTCTCCTCTCCACGTGATCACATCGCTCTCCTCTCCTCATGATCACATCGCTCTCCTCTCTATGTGATCACATCGCTCTCCTCTCCACATGATGACATCGCTTTCCTCTCTACGTGATCACATCGCTCTCCTCTCCACATGATCACATCGCTCTCCTCTCTATGTGATCACATCGCTCTCCTCTCCACATGATCACATCGCTCTCCTCTCTATGTGATCACATCGCTCTCCACGTGATCACATCACTCTCCTCTCCACATGATCACATCGCTCTCCTCTCCACGTGATCACATCACTCTCCTCTCCACATGATCACATCACTCATCTCATGATCACATCGCTCTCCTCTCCACATGATCACATCACTCTCCTCTCCACATAATCACATCGCTCTCCTCTCTACGTGATCACATCGCTCTCCTCTCCACATGATCACATCGCTCTCCTCTCCACATGATCACATCGCTCTCCTCTCCACATGATCACATCGCTCTCCTCTCTACGTGATCACATCGCTCTCCTCTCTACGTGATCACATCGCTCTCCTCTCTACGTGATCACATCGCTCTCCTCTCTACGTGATCACATCGCTCTCCTCTCTACGTGATCACATCGCTCTCCTCTCTACGTGATCACATCGCTCTCCTCTCTATGTGATCACATCGCTCTCCTCTCCACATGATCACATCGCTCTCCTCTCCACATGATCACATCGCTCTCCTCTCTACGTGATCACATCGCTCTCCTCTCCACATGATCACATCGCTCTCCTCTCTACGTGATCACATCGCTCTCCTCTCTACGTGATCACATCGCTCTCCTCTCTACGTGATCACATCGCTCTCCTCTCCACGTGATCACATCGCTCTCCTCTCTACATGATCACATCACTCATCTCATGATCACATCGCTTTCCTCTCCACATGATCACATCGCTCTCCTCTCCACAATCACATAACGTTCCTCCGCATGGTTATTTTGCTGTCTTTCTGACAATCACATCGCTTTCCTCTCCATGATCAGTTTGCTCTATCCTCCAAAGTAATTTTACTTTCCACTCACTCTCCTCTCTACGTGATCACATCGCTCTCCTCTCTACGTGATCACATCGCTCTCCTCTCCACGTGATCACATCGCTCTCCTCTCCACATGATCACATCACTCTCCTCTCCACATAATCACATCGCTCTCCTCTCTACGTGATCACATCGCTCTCCTCTCCACATGATCACATCGCTCTCCTCTCCACATGATCACATCGCTCTCCTCTCTACGTGATCACATCGCTCTCCTCTCTACGTGATCACATCGCTCTCCTCTCTACGTGATCACATCGCTCTCCTCTCTACGTGATCACATCGCTCTCCTCTCTACGTGATCACATCGCTCTCCTCTCTACGTGATCACATCGCTCTCCTCTCTACGTGATCACATCGCTCTCCTCTCTACGTGATCACATCGCTCTCCTCTCTACGTGATCACATCGCTCTCCTCTCTACGTGATCACATCGCTCTCCTCTCTATGTGATCACATCGCTCTCCTCTCCACATGATCACATCGCTCTCCTCTCCACATGATCACATCGCTCTCCTCTCTACGTGATCACATCGCTCTCCTCTCCACATGATCACATCGCTCTCCTCTCTACGTGATCACATCGCTCTCCTCTCTACGTGATCACATCGCTCTCCTCTCTACGTGATCACATCGCTCTCCTCTCCACGTGATCACATCGCTCTCCTCTCTACATGATCACATCACTCATCTCATGATCACATCGCTTTCCTCTCCACATGATCACATCGCTCTCCTCTCCACAATCACATAACGTTCCTCCGCATGGTTATTTTGCTGTCTTTCTGACAATCACATCGCTTTCCTCTCCATGATCAGTTTGCTCTATCCTCCAAAGTAATTTTACTTTCCACTCACTCCAAGGTCACATCATGATCACTTTGCTGTAATCTACATCGCGTCTTCAGTCTCCTCTCCACGATCACTTTGCTCTCATCCAGGAATTGCTTGCCTTTCTATTAGGGTACGCTGCCAATGCCGTATATTCTCTTGTGTGAGAGAATCACAAGCCACGTACAGAGAACACGGAGAATGTCTCCATCTTCTCTACGGTCTGTGCTTGTACATCGGATTGCACTTGGTTGTCATCTGAGTGCAGTCCGATGTTTCATACGTACTCACAGACTTGTATGGGTGCGCGTGATTCGATCAGCATGCTGTGATTGCAGTCTCATGCCAGATCTGCAGTGCCCCATAGCATAACAGGCCAAGTGCTACCTGCTACAACATTGCATGGCACTCATCCATGTGAGCGAGCCCTTTAATTAATTTTAATGTATGTTGCTATAAATATAATTGGAACAATCTATCAAGTTCTTATATTAATATTGAAGCGTGGATTAAATGGTGCAAGAAGCTGTTTATTAACCTTTATATGACGTGTTTAGGTCTGAGACCATCACCCTCTCTCTCTCCTGCAAAGAGATCATTAAAATTGGAATCTGATGGAAAGCAAATGCCCATCTTGCCTAAGAATGTGGAGGGTGACAGATTTATGGTCCTTGTCTGCATGTGTCTCACAACTGCAAATACACTGACTGAGCTTCTTTGTTCCATTCAAATTATTATGAATATTGACATTTTTATGAACGGCATAGATATGAGAGTCGTATTGTCAGAGCCTTGACGATATGGTGAATGTAAAGCATTGTGTTACGTCACAGGGCAGTGACCATAACACCTTCAAACTAAATATCCATGGATACATGGATGGATGATGCTATCCATGCCATGCTTCCTATGGAAATATGCCAGTAATATCTCCCGCCTTGGACCTCCAGGGGTGAAGACATAGTAAAATGTGTGAATCCCCTAATCTTTTAAGACTCCGGCACATTCCATGGTTTTCTGAAGACCAGCCCTGCTGCGAGTCACTGGATGGGAGTTATGTGTTAGTAAAAGCAAATGCCAAATGATAATCTTTCTCAGCCCTAACCCCTTCATAACAGCCAGATCAAACCCTGCGATGTCAAGTTTAGTACATTTCTCCTGTTTATCATTTTTATTTTAATTGTATATACTGTATTATTGTTGTCCATTTTGTAACCTCTGTGTATATTTTTATAAACACTGCCTGCTCTTTGGATTAAATATATAAAATGTAATAGCTTTGTTCCTCGTGCTCTTTAAACTGCACCCCTGACACAGTATGCTACTTGTCAGGTGTCCAATCGGCCCGTAAAAATGACTGGTAGTTTTTGTTATATATAGACGCTATGTATACTATATATACCATGTATACTATAGTCTCACTGCGAGTCCCCCAATAACCAGCCTCGCAGGGGAAACAGACGTGGCCTCGTACATCACTCGTCCATTGTGTCATTGTCCTGATGACTGGAGGCGGCGGTGCTGCTCCCTGACGTATTGGTGTACTTACTGACATATGGGTTCATGATGAGCAATCATAGGGACTTACCTTGTATTTCTGGGGTTCTCTTGTTCTTCATCCCTCTCAATATTCAATGTACATGACAGTTCTGGAAGCTTGGTATTATCAAACTCCTACGGAAAATCCAAATATATGATTTATTTACATTTTCTACTTTTTTAAAAATAAAAACTTTTCTAGATATCTTCGTTCTCTGGCAATGAAAGGACGAATAAATTTGTGTGTAGCAGCAGTGCTGTAATGGCGGACATGGCGCTCACCAACAGAGTCAAAGACGCAGAACACAGTTCATAGGCAGAAATGTTACAGTCTACAACAATAGGACGCGCCGCAGCCTCCGGGCACTGGGCAGAAACATTCGGCTGCATTTGGGCTTCAGGATTTATTTGAAATCTGAACCAGAATTATGGAAGTTTAATCTCAACTACATGAAAAAGCTGCAACTTTTTAATAAACCTTGTGATTAGATTCCACCCATTACAATCAAAGCTGCATTGTTGTCATTGAGGGCAAATATTTGTAATTCATTCATCCATGTAGGCCATCAATACCAGATCATTGGAAACCCAACTGTTGGCATCTGGATGATCGGTTGGTTGAAGACATCACATCACCATTGTGCTATTGCTATGTAATCCGAGGCCAGTAGATCGCGGCTGAAATCCAGAATTCAGGGATGTTACACTTGGCATAGTGCATGTTGTGGTGTAATAACTATGAAGGATTTAAGAAGAGACTAGAATTGCTGGACTAGTCCAGCAACTAAGCACCTCACGGTCTATGGACGCTGTACACAGAGAGCATTTCTCAGCTCTGCTACACTGTAAATCTAGAAGCGCACAGGACATTAAGAGTCACACCAGCTGCTTTTGGCCTACATGACGCTGCTCTCAGTTGGGGTAGCAGAAACCTGCTGACAGATTCCCTTTAATAGGCAGTGGGCACCTCCCTGTAGGGGTCACATCCAGTATCACAACGCCAAGCATTTACATTAACAGGATTATCTGCAAGGTACTTCAGTAGGAGGCATGTACACGCTGAGCATGGGGCTCCACACACCCTGCCAGCAGATACATGGGGGTGCTGAGGAGTGCTGCATCAGCTGAATATGTAGAGTGGAGGGGTTACACACACTCCCCCTTGGAGATATGTGAAATGATGTAATGCATTATGGTGTTTGGAAAGTTTAATGGTTTGTATTGTTAGTGATAGGGTTGTGTTCTGCCCAGTACTGGGTAGCTAACAGGAAATGACAAGGTTAATAGTTGGGACTAACCCAGAGTGGGACAGGCTAAGTGGGAATACAGTGGTGAGTTTTCTGCAGTAGTAACAGACCTCAGGTCTGGCTGAGTAGCAGAATCACATGTAGTGGATGACAGAGGTAGGTAGCAAGCTCCTACGAGAGAAGCGACAGCGAGAAGGAAGTGAGTATGGAGGGATGGGGCAAGGACACTACTGGGACGGTACGGAGTTGTTTGCTAGCCTGATGAGACAGAGAAGGAAGGATAAGTGAGAGGTAGTGGTAGTCCAGAGGCATCAATAAAGTGGAAAGCTAAGGAGCGGTCATATTGACCTATTCCCTAAGGGTACACGGAAGCCTAGCATTCTTGCTGGACTATAGTGGGGATGAGGAGACTCACAGAATGGTATGCTAGGCTGAAACAAAAGAGATAAGCGAAGTCGAGAGGGAGAGTGTCTCAAGGAAAGAGAAGGGAAAATGCGAGATGATGTTCCATGTCAAAACCAAAGTGTCCAAGAAGATGAATTTCTATGATCTGCCATACATATTTCCTCATAACTTATTCTTCCATAAAAATACATTAATTTATGAGCTATGGTCTCCCTCACTGAACACGGTTACATCTGGTCTTGGCCGGCTGAATACAACGGCACCATGCAGTCTGCAAGAGCATATCCACAATCAGCCAGGTTCTCAACTTTCACCTATGGTGCAAGGGATGGACAACGAGTACCTCGCCCATGGCTGCTGCCACACACAATGTTATATAGAATCATGGTCAAAAGGGTTGGCACCCTTGAAATTATTCCAGAAAATGAAGTATCTCTCCTAGAAAATTTTTGTAAAATTGGACATCCCATAATTTCACACAAAACCCCCAAAATGGGCAGTACAAAATTGTTGGCACCTTTTCAAAATTGTAAGTAAACAACTTTGTTTCATGCAAGTGGTGCTCTTTCTAAAGGTACCGTCACACTAAGCGACGCTGCAGCGATACCGACAACGATCCCGATCGCTGCAGCGTCGCTGTTTGGTCGCTGGAGAGCTGTCACACAGACAGCTCTCCAGTGACCAACGATGCCGGTAACCAGGGTAAACATCGGGTTACTAAGCGCAGGGCCGCGCTTAGTAACCCAATGTTTACCCTGGTTACCAGCGTAAAAGTAAAAAAAACAAACACTACATACTTACATTCCGGTGTCTGTCCCCGGCGCTCTGCTTTCCTGCACTGGCTGTGAGCACAGCGGCCGGAAAGCAGAGCAGTGGCCGACGCTGACACAGGATGCAGGAGGAGTGCAGAGAAGCAGAGCGCCGGGGACAGACAGCGGAAGGTAAGTATGTAGTGTTTGTTTTTTTTACTTTTACGATGGTAACCAGGGTAAACATCGGGTTACTAAGCGCGGCCTTGCACTTAGTAACCCGATGTTTACCCTAGTTACCAGTGAAGACATCGCTGGATCGGTGTCACACACGCCGATTCAGCGATGTCAGCGGGAGATCCAGCGACGAAACAAAGTTCTGGCCTTCTAGCTCCGACCAACGACATCACAGCAGGATCCTGATCGCTGCTGCGTGTCAAACACAACGATATCGCTAGCCAGGACGCTGCAACGTCACGGATCGCTAGCGATATCGTTGTGAAGT
The DNA here is from genome assembly GCF_032444005.1 of Ranitomeya imitator. Lineage (NCBI taxonomy): Eukaryota > Metazoa > Chordata > Amphibia > Anura > Dendrobatidae > Ranitomeya > Ranitomeya imitator. The sequence goes on from NC_091291.1 coordinate 108,119, forward strand.
TGTTTAGTGTGAAGGTACCTTTACTCAAATGTAGCAAGAAGCAGATGTGGGCAATCTGATAATCACACGTGAAACTAGATTAAAAGGGAAGAAGTTGACTCAACCTTGGCATTGTGTCTGTGTGCCGCACTAAGAATGGACAACATATATAGAAGAGAACTGTCTGAGGACTGGAGAACCAAAGCTGAACAATATCAAGAATCTCAAGATTACAAGTCCATCTCCAGGGATCTTGATGTTCCTTTGTCGACAGAGTGCAATGTAATCACAAAGTTTACAATCCATGGCTCTATAGCTAATCCCCCGGCAAGTGGAAGGCAGAGAAAAATTGATGAATAGAGAAATGTATAATAATCCAGATGGTGGATAAGTAGCTCCAATCAAGTTCCAAAGAAATTCAAGCTGTCCTGCAGGCTCAGGGTGCATCAGTGTCAGTGTGAACTATTAAATGCTATAGCAGGATACCAAAGAGGACCCCACTGCTGAAACAGAGACATAAAAAAGCTAGATTGCAGTTTTCTAAAATGCTCATGAGTAAGCCAAAATCCTTCTGGGAAAGCGTCTTGTGTACAGATGAGACCAAGGCAGAGCTTCTTGGTAAAGCTTTCATTTTACTGTCTACCAAAATCAGAATGACGCCTACAAAGAAAATATTTGCTGCATCTGGCACGGCGTGACTGTGTGCAAGGCATCTCAAAATCTGAAGATTATCATTGGATTTTGGATCGCAATGTAGCGGCAGAGTGTCAGAAAATGTAATGTAGTGTCAGAAATCTGGGTTTGTATCCCAGGTCACAAGTCTTTCAGCAGTAAAATGTAAATTGTTCTTTTATTCTATAAACTACTGACAACATGTCTCCGAAGTTCCAAGCAATACGTTTTGTATTTATTTTCTGAAAATGAGAATTGGTCAAAATATAAAAAAACAAACAAACAGTCAAATAATGCAAAAAAAGTTCATAATCATTTAGAAACAACTATACTAATGTTTTACCTCAGGAAGGGTTAAGAAATCAATATTGTGTGGAATAACCATGATATTTAATCCCAGCTTTCCTGCGTCTTGGCAGCTCTTCACCAGTCTCTCACACGGCTCCTGGGTGACCTTGTGCCGCTCCTGGTACAATAATGTCAGCAGTTCTTCTTTGATGGCTTGTGACTATCCATCTTCCTCTTGATTAGATTCCAAAGATTTTCAATGGGGTTCAGGTCTGGAGATTGGGCGGCCATGACAGGGATTTGATGTGGTGGTCCTTCATCGACACCCTGATTGACCTAGCTGTGTGGCATGGCACATTGTCCTGCTGAAAAAACAGTCCTCAGCGTTGGGGAACATTGCCTGAGCAGAAGGAATCAACTGTTTTTCCACGAAAACCTTGTATGTGACTTGATTCATAAGTCCTTCACAAAGAACAACTTGCCCAATTCCAGCCTTAATGAAGCCTCCCCAGATGATCACCGATCCTCCACCAAATTTCACAGTGGGTGCAAGACATTGTGGCTTGTACGCCTCTCCAGGTCTCCGTCTAACCATTAGACGACCAGGTTTTGATCTGGGGATGCTTCAGCAAGGCTGGAATTGGGCAAGTTGTTCTTTGTGAAGGACCTTTGAATCAAGCCGCGTACAAGGTTATCCTGGAAAAACAATATTTTACTCAAAAAAGGTAGGCAGTCTTTACAAAAGGGTAAAAGGATATTCTAAAAGAAGACAAGTATCATATGTACAAACAATTACAAATAAAAAGGGATTAACGGTGAAAATCAACTTATGGTTCGTTCATATCATTCAATGGTATGCTGTGTGGTGGCGGGGAGGGGACCTTCCCCACTTATCTTCAGGTCAGATTGCACAGCCTGTCTTAGCTGAATCCCCCGGCAAAAGACTTCCCCTTGTCTGGGCCTCTGAGTTTTATACCTTTGCCCAAAACTAAAGGTCTCCCCCCTGGATAACATCATAGGGTGGGCAGAGCTATGGAATACACTCTTCTCTCTTGAGTATCTGAAAAACCATCATCCTGCATATCTTGGCGTATAACCTAGTAGAAAGACGACACCTATGTCATTATGCTCAGCATGACCAAGGGATTTGTTTAAGTATAGACATGGGGTAGCTGGGTGACCCAGTTATGTAGTAATCCGTTTCTCAATTGTGCTGGTTCTGGAACCTAGAAAACTCACTGGCTGATAGTTCTACCGAAACACATGTCAAAAATGTGTTTGTCCCACTTCTACCATTAATCTGTGCTATGATATTTACATTTGCAAGGACAAAGGAACCTTGGTTTTTCCATGTGCTTCTACTTGTACTTTAAGTTTAAGGCCATAAAACTCCCAGTGAAGATTGGTCTCACATTACAGCTATAGAGCAGGGGGGAGGGAGGGGGAAAGATGAAATCGCACCCAGGCACATGCAGGCAGAGGAAACTGCAGCTGAGAGCCCTGTATGTGTAATTGAAGTAATAAGAAACTCTTCCTATTTCCTGACAATTTCTTTTTATTAGTAATCGTACTGTACATTCGATACTTGTTGTTACGCCGCAGGTGACGAGTTCCAAGAGTGGACCCCACTGGACCATGGAACCGACCCTCCCCCAAGCGAGCGCACCAGATAAACCAACCCCTACACAGGGATCGTTTTGGAGCCATCTCAGGGTCCTCTGGAACCACGGATGCTAGGACCAGGGATCGGCTCAGGGATATCAAGGAGAGAAACGGAGAAGGAACTAGGCAGGGAGGGAACCAGGATGGAAGAGAGTGAGGAGAAACAGAGGAAGGGGAAATGGAAGAGATGACTGGGGTACAGGAACCGGTAATAGACTGAGGAGAACGGATGAGAAGGTGAATAACTGAAGGGAGAATGAAGGCAGGAACCAGGGAAACACAGGACAGGTGCAGGATCTAGAAGAAAGGAAGGACAACAAGGGTTAACCAGCAAACAGAGCAAGCGAAGAAAGCGGCAATAAGGCAGCCCCACAATAGCAAGAGAACTTGATAATCAGGCGCCTCCACTGGGGGGGGGGGGCGGCCTGAAATACCTGATGCTTGTCCTCTATTGAACAGGAAGACTGCCGGGTTAGGTCACGCAGAAAAGGGAAAAGTGAGGAGGGCATGTGCAGTCAAGCCCTAAGGCACCTGCGCAAACCATAGGAGTGCATGGCCAACGGCAGGGAAGGAGCGCGCCTGGACAGTCGCGCCAACAGCGGACGGAGAGCACGGACAGGAGACCGGAGAAGAGAGGAAGAAGTGGCATGGGCAGCAACGGACCTGGGGCAGCAAGCAGGGAGCCCGGAAGAAGAGGAGAGGTAACAGTACCCCCTCTCTTACTCCCCCCTCCTCTACTCTTAGACAAAAATCTTTCAAGAATGCGAGGAGCATTAATGTTCTCCCAGAGTTTCCAAGACCTCTCCTCAGGGCCAAAGCCCTTCCAATCTATCAAAAAGAACGTTTTGCCCCTGACCCTTTTGAAAGCTAGAATATTCTTCACCTCAAAAACATTATCCGCACAGACCGGCAGAGGAGATGAACTAGAAACAGGATGGAAACGATTTAGAATGACTGGCTTCAGGAGAGAGATGTGGAAGACATTAGGAACGCGGAGCGAGGCAGGCAACCTGAGCTTATAGGCCACATTGTTGATGCGCCGGAGGACTTCAAAAGGACAGATGTAACGAGGTCCTAACTTGTAAGAGGGTATCTTCAATCTAATATGTTTAGAAGAAAACCAAACCCTCTCGCCTGGAAAATAAGTTGGAGCATCCAGGCGTCTCTTGTCAGCATGCCTCTTCATGTGTTCTCCCGCCCCTTCGAGTGCCTTCTTAGTTTCCAGCCAAATATTGGAGAATTCCACAGTTACAGAGTCGGCAGCAGGAACCCATGCATGCCAAATACCACAAAAAATGGAGACTTGTTTGAGGACTCGTTGGGATGGTTACTGTAGGCGAACTCGGCCCATGGGAGAAGGCTGGACCAATCATCCTGATGTGCATTAGAGAAATGATGAAGATAGGATGCCAACACTTGATTGACACGCTCCACTTGGCCGTTGGTTTGAGGATGATATACGGAAGAGAAATCCAACTTAACCTCCATGAGCCCACACAGAGCCCTCCAAAATCGAGACGTAAATTGCACTCCACGATCTGACACATTGTGTAGTGGGAATCCATGAAGTCGGAAGACATGCTAATCAAAAACTTTTGCCAGCTCAGGAGTGGAGGGCAGCCGTTGTATAGGAACAAAGTACGCCATTTTAGAGAACCGATCCACTACCATTAGGATTGTAGTGAATCCGGAAGAACAAGGCAGATCCTTGATAAAATCCAAGGCTATGTGTTGCCAAGGAGTAAAAGGGACAGGTAACAGAAGCAGGAGTCCATAAGGTAATCGTCTGGTGACTTTGACCTTGGCACAGGAGGGACATGAGGCAGAGAAGTCAATCACATCTTGGTGGAGAAAGGGCCACCAATAAAACCTGGAAATGAGATCCAGAGTCTTTTAAACCCTGACATAACCAGAGATTTTGGAAGAGTGGCCCTACCGCAACACCTGTGTCCTTTCGGTCTCAGTAACAAAGGTTTTACCCGGGAGCAGACTAATCAACCTCACGGGAGCCACAGAGATGATCTTGGCAGGATCGATGATGTGAGAGAAGTCCTCCTCCAAGTCTTGGGACTGAAGGGACCATGATAATGCGTCTGCCTTGACATTCTTCTGACCAGGACAGAAATGTAATTCAAAGTCGAAGCGAGTGAAGAATAAGAACCACCTGGCCTGTCGGGGATTGAGCCTCTGGGCTGACTGGATATAGGCCAGGTTCTTATGGTCAGTGAAAATGGTAAAGGAATGAACAGCACCCTCTAGCAGATGATGCCACTCCACCAGGGCCATCTTGATGGCTAGCAACTCTCGATCCCCAATAGAACAGTTGCATTCCGCAAGAGAAAAGGCTTTAGAAAAGAATCCACAGGAAACCAATCGAACAGCGGAGGACCTCTGGGACAACACTGCATCGGCCCCAGTGGAAGACGTGTCTACTTCAAGGATAAACGGCTTATTCGCCTCGGGTCGATGTAATATAGGAGTGGTTGAAAAAACCTGTTTAAGGCTTTGAAAGGCCTTTTTGGCCTCCAGAGACCAGGTAGTGGAGCTGACTCCCTTCCGAGTGAGGCAAGAGATAGGCTTGATAATGGACGAGAAATGCGAGATAAAGGTATTTGTAGCCAAAACCAGGAGTGGAACAATCAGAGGGAAAGTATAATAGAAACATATACACCACTTCTGTATTTATCACCCACTCCTGGTTTTGGCTTCCAAATACTGATGTAAAATACTGACCAAATACTGCTAGCGTGACGGCAGCCAAACTGTCGGTAGTAATTGGCAAAACCGAGGAAGCGTTGGATAGCTTTTACCCCTACCGGACGAGGCCACTGAAGGATTGCAGACAACTTATCTGGGTCCATCTCTAATCCATACTCAGAGACAATATACCCTAAAAAGGGCAAGGAAGAATGCTCGAAGAGACACTTCTCCATCTTCGCGTAAAGACGGTTCTCCCGCAGGCACAGGAGGACCAGGCGGACGCTCTTTCGGTGAGAAGCCAAATCTGGGGAGAAGACGAGAATGTTGTCAAGATAGACCACAACGCAGGAGTAAAGCAGGTCCCGAAAGATGTCGTTGACAAATTCTTGAAAAACTGCTGGAGCATTACACAGACCAAAGGGCATGACGAGATACTTAAAAGCAGTCATCCACTCGTTCCCAGAGCAAATACGAACGAGATTGTAGGCTCCACGCAGATCCAACTCCGAGCCCCTCTCAGGTGATCAAAGAGCTCCGGAATTAGCGGCAGAGGGTACTTACTCTTACGTGATGTCATTCAGACCTCTGTAATCGATGCAAGGCCGAAGAGAGCCATCCTTCTTTTTCACAAAGAAAAAACCGGCACCAGCAGGCGAGGAGGATTTTCTGATAAAACCCTTAGCGAGGTTCTCTCGGACATATTGAGACATGGCAGATGTCTTAGCAGGTGACAGTGGATAGATTCAACCTCTGGGCGGCGTGGTTCTGGGACGTAATTTGACTGGACAGTCATCTGCCGATGGGGCAGAAGGGTCTCAGACTCCATCTTATCGAAAACATCAGCAAAGGACCAATAGGTGGAAGGCAAGCCCACAGGACCAGAAGATTGCGAAGTGGTGACTGGATGGACAGATCCTAAACACCTTTCTTGACACGGATGTCCCCACCAGAGAATCTCACCAGAACACCAATCCAAGACAGGGTCGTGAGTCTGAAGCCAAGGAAGGCCGAGAAGCAGCGGATGCGATAAGTTGAAAGGGAGGACAACAAAAGTTAATCAGCAAACAGCAAGAGCAAGCGAAGAAAGCGGCTATAAGGAGGCCCTACAATAGCAAGAGAACTTGATAATCAGGCGCCTCCACTAAGGGAGGGCGGCCTGAAATACCTGACGCTTGTCCTTTATTGGACAGGAAGACTGCCGGGTCAGGTCACACAGAAGAGGGAAAAGTGAGGAGGGCACGTGCGGTCAAGCCCTAAGGCGCCTGCGCAAGCCATAGGAGCGCATGGCCGATGGCAGGGAAGGAGCGCGCCGGGACAGCCGGGCTGACACCGGACAGAGAGCGTGGACAGGAGACCATGGAACAGAGGAAGAAGTGGTGTGGGCGGCAGTGGACACAGACCCGGCGGCAGCAAGCAGGGAGCCCGGAGGCAGAGGAGAGCTAACACTTGTCTTATTTTATAATATTTTTTTACCCTTTTTTGTAAACACTGCCTACCTTTTTGGAGCAAAATATATAAAATTACTTGCTTCAATTCTCCTTGCTCTAGAACGTACTGTCACATACTCCAAAGTGAATTATGCTACTAATTTGGGTTGGCTCCGGACCCGTTATTATTTAAGGAATTGGAGCTGGTGGCAGCTGATTTGTCCTGTGCATTTGGGAGATCTTGTGGCGACGGAAGGCATTAATTATTGCTCCCGCCTGAGTGGGAGTAGTTATTTCGCCCTCCCTGCAGTGTGAACATTAGCCAGTACAAAGTAAGGCGGCTAATTATCCTAGGTGCAGTACCCTGTGTGACCTGAAAGTAATGGGGTGCCAGAGAGCTGCAAGTTGCAAACTGGAACTGTGAAGTGGGCAACCAAGCAACCCCGGTTCATGAAATATTGGTGTGAGCAGTCGGGATGATAAAGATATCCTTCCTGTGAATCGTGACAATAGTATGTTATACATGTTAGCCATGACTATTCTGCAGGAGATATCAGATACAGGACATCTTCACTGAACTATCCACCAGATATCAGAGTATAATAGAATATTATATATTGTAGCCATGACTAGCCTGCAGGAGATACCAGATACAGGACATCTTGACTGGACTATCCAACAGATATAAGTGTATAATAGTATGAAGAAAAAGCAGAAGTCCAGCGCGGGTGATGTCCGTAAAAAATACCTTTTATTCCATATTCGTTAAAAGCACATAAATCCAAAGTCCATCTTTATATCCATAGACACAAAAACGGGTGATTCATACCAGTGACAGTCACAGGCTTAAAGTGCATTAAAATCATACGCGTTTCAACGGTCGTGCCGCCTTACTCATTGTGATAAAAATAAAATGAAAGAGGGCTGCCATATAGGACTGGGCCCATTAGGTTACACCCCCTGATCTTGCAGACAACAGAAACAGGGCAACACCTACAGGTAATTAATGAGTTTAGCCTCAAATTTGCATGTCCAAATACTATGCTTAAGGCAGGAGAAAGAAAGGGAAGGGGGGGAAAAAAAAAAAAAAAAAAAAGTCTATGGACTTTTATATGGATGTTATATATACAAGAATTATAACTTATCATTCATAATAATTCATAAGATCCTGCCGGATATTCATGCCTAGGGGGGCTCTGGACTTAAGCTGATACATCCACCATATCTCTCTGTTGGTTATTTTTCTTTTTATATCTCCCCCTCGGAATGGAGCTTTAACCCTTTCAATCCCGCGGACCTCCAATGAGCTGACATCCCCATTGTGTTTATGGATGAAGTGTCTTATGGGTGATTTTATTCACTGCATCAGACAGGTGCCTCCTTATCCTCACTTTCAGGGGACCCCCTGTGCACCCCACATATTGCTGCTCACAGGTGGTGCAATTAATCAGATACACCACATTGGAGGTGTTGTAGTTAATGTAGTGGTTAATTTTGTAGGTCTTTTTGGTGACAGATGAGTGGAATTCCTTACTGTTCACCATGTATTTACAGCAGGTGCAGATATTGTGCCCACACTTGTATGTGCCTTTAGTACTGAGACAGTTTTCTTTCTCTTTTAACCTTTTGTCCTCACTAACAAAGAGGCTGGGGGATAAGATGTTGTTCAGACTAGGGGCTTTTTTAGCGATATAGCGCACTGGTTTGGACAGGATTTGGTTCAGCTTTTTATCCTGGCTCAGCATAGGGATTCTTTTTCTGATAATATCAGTAATCTCTTTGAACTGAGGGCTGTATGTAGTGGTGAAGGTGATGTGCTCCTCACTGGACACACGGTTACTACTCGCTTTACTCAGCACAGTCTCCCGATCTATATCCTCCACAATGCTCTCAGCCCTCTGCAGCATCCAGCTGGGATAGCCCCTATGAGCCAGCCAGCCCATATGTATAATAGTATGTTATAAAAAATAGTAGCCTCGACTATCCTGCAGGTGATCCCAGATACAGACCATCTTCAATGGACTATCCACCAGATATCAGGGTATAATAGTATGTTATATATGGTAGCCAGGACTATCCTGCAGGTGATCCCAGATATAGGACATCTTCACTAGACTATCCACCAGATATCAGAGTATAATGGTATGTTATATATGGTAGCCATGACTATCCTGCAGGAGATACCAGATACAGGACATCTTCACTGGACTATCCACCAGATATCAGTGTATAATAGTATGTTATTAACAGTTGTGGCCAAAAGTATTGACACCCCTGCAATTCTGTCAGATAATACTCAGTTTCTTCCTGAAAATGATTGCAATCACAAATTCTTTGGAATAATTATCTTCATTTAATTTGTCTTAAATGAAAAAACACAAAAGAGAATGAAGCAAAATGCAAAACATTGATCATTTCACACAAAACTCCAAAAATGGGCCAGACAAAAGTATTGGCACCCTCGGCCTAATACTTGGTTGCACAACCTTTAGCCAAAATAACTGCGACCAACCGCTTCCGGTAACCATCAATGAGTTTCTTTTAATGCTTTAATGCTCTGCTGGAATTTTAGACCATTCTTCTTTGGCAAACTGCTCCAGGTCCCTGATATTTGAAGGCTGCCTTCTCCAAACTGCCATTTTTAGATCTCTCCACAGGTGTTCTATGGGATTCAGGTCTGGACTCATTGCTGGCCACCTTAGAAGTCTCCAGTGCTTTCTCTCAAACCATTTTCTAGTGCTTTTTGAAGTGTGTTTTGGGTCATCGTCCTGCTGGAAGACCCATGACCTCTGAGGGAGACCCAGCTTTCTCACATTGGGCCCTACATTATGCTGCAAAATTTGTTGGTAGTCTTCAGACTTCATAAGGCCATGCACACGGTCAAGCAGTCCAGTGCCTGAGGCAGCAAAGCAACCCCAAAACATCAGGGAACCTCAGCCATGTTTGACTGTAGGGACCGTGTTCTTTTCTTTGAATGCCTCTTTTTTTCTCCTGTAAACTCTATGTTGATGCCTTTGCCCAAAAAGCTCTACTTTTGTCTCATATGACCAGAGAACATTCTTCCAAAACGTTTTAGGCTTTTTCAGGTAAGTTTTGGCAAACTCCAGCCTGGATTTTTTATGTCTCGGGGTAAGAAGTGGGGTCTTCCTGGGTCTCCTACCATACAGTCCCTTTTCATTCAGACGCCGACGGATAGTATGGGTTGACACTGTTGTACCCTCGGACTGCAAGGCAGCTTGAACTTGTTTGGATGTTAGTCGAGGTTCTTTATCCAACATCCGCACAATCTTGCGTTGAAATCTCTTGTCAATTTTTCTTTTCCGTCCACATCTAGGGAGGTTAGCCACAGTGCCATGGGCTTTAAACTTCTTGATGACACTGCACACAATAAACACAGGAACATTCAGGTCTTTGGAGATGGACTTGTAGCCTTGAGATTGCTCATGCTTGCCCACAATTTGGTTTCTCAAGTCCTCAGACAGTTCTTTGGTCTTCTTTCTTTTCTGCATGCTCAATGTGGTACACACAAGGACACAGGACAGAGGTTGAGTCAACTTTAATCCATGTCAACTGGCTGAAAGTGTGATTTAGTTATTGCCAACACCTGTTAGGTGCCACAGGTAAGTTACAGGTGCTGTTAATTACACTAATTAGAGAAAAATCACATGATTTTTCAAACAGTGCCAATACTTTTGCCCACCCCCTTTTTTATGTTTGGTGTGGAATTATATGCAAGGGTTGAATGTTTTGATCTCCCCGAGGTCATTCATCCTTATGTTTATAGTCCTTTTACTAGGCACTGCTCCAAATAGCCAGTTTCCTACTCCACACTGATGAGGGGCAAAAACCCCGAAACAGCTGTCTGGAGTGAGGTTTTCTGGAGCAATCCAGACCCTTTTGTAGAGAGTTCTGTTTTTTTCTGTGGTCGTTCGTACCGACAGCTTTGAAGATGAGTTATGTGAAGAACACCATCCGAGTGACGTTGGAGCCATCTATCCGGGCAAGGAACAGCGTGGTCTTTATTGTACGTGACCTTATTGAGGAAAAGGCTGGAGGAAAGCGGGAGAACATCTATAGCATCAATGAGTTCCCTAATCAAGGTAACTACGATGTTACTTTTATGTCGGAGCATTATTGCCTGAATGTCTATGAGTGGTTTCGGAATCATGCCGGAGATCCCTGTTTAAAAGGAGTCAAATGTGAACCACTGTTTGGTCTTCAGGAAAGGCAGGTGACTATCACTGTCTATAACCCCTTTACTGAACCTGCATTGTTGGAGAGCTTCCTCTCAAAGTATTGTGACTTTGTTTCAAAGGGAGAGAAGCAAGTGAACTGTTTAGGAATCTTCAATTGTCGATACAAATATCGTGTAAAGTTCAGAAGAGATCCTGGCAGTGTGGGTGGGTTCAGACACCCTCCGGCGAACTTCTCTGTGGCAGGGCATAGGGGTTTCCTCACGTACCCTGGGCAGCCTCTGTTTTGCAGGAGATGTTTCTCTTTTGGACATGTCCAGGCAGACTGCCAGAAGGGGCAGTGTTGCCGAAACTGCAAGAAGGAGGGGCATATGGCTGGTGATTGCCCGATGGCTAAGACCTGTGACGTGTGTGGTAGTAGTGACCACATGTATAAGGATTGTCCGTGGAGGGCGCCTAGACGCTCAGAGAGTGAATGGAGAGAGGAGGAGGAGAGAAGGAGGAGGTTGGCGACTATCAGGAAGGAAACTGAAAGAATGGAGAGAGAGGAAAGGAGGGAGAGGGAGAGGGAAAGACGCTCTGTGACTCCAGATGACATTGTGCTAGCACCCCGTGGTACTATGAGTGATGCACAGAAGGAAGATAAGGAGTTTTGGTTGGCGGCAAAAAAAGTAGAGAAGGGGTTTAAGAAGAAGGAAGAAGATCAGGAAGAAAATGAGGAAGAAGATGATGACTCTACTGTGCCTGAAATGTTTTCTCTTGAGGAAGCAATGGATGCAACGGAGGAAGACGTGCGTATTTCTGAAGCTGAGAGCCCTGTGCACCCCTCAGATCCTCAGAATATTGGAGGGCTTTCTTCAGATCAGGACAGGGGTGCGAATAAGTGTCAGAGGGAGGAGGATGGGGAAAGTGATGAGGCATGCAGTAGTATGCCTAAGAGGAAAATTGGGCCAGCTAAAAAAAATGGAGTGAGCACGAAGGGGCTAGTGGTTCAGAGACTTGCTGTTCAGTCCGAATGGCAGAGGAGGACAATGGTGATACTGGGTAAAATGAAAGCTCAGTGGATCTGTTGTTTTTTTTTTTTCTCTCCTTTCTGTGAGTCTTGACCTTTGTCAAGGGCTTTTTGTGTAATGTGTGTAGTTTTGTGGTAATTTTTGCATTGTTTTTTGTTTTTATAGTATGGGTTTTTCTATAGTTTCTCAAAATGTGAGAGTTTTTAAGAAAGCGAGGAGGAGAGCAGCAATTTTGGATTTTTTAGCTATGCAGAGTGCATCTATTTTTTGTTTGCAAGAATGTGGGATTGTGGATGGTGTGAAAGGGGATGAGTGGTCTTATGGTGCGTCTGTGTGGTCTGGTAGTGCAAATAATAGAAATGATGGTGTGGGTATTTTAGTTAAGGGGCAGGAGGTGGTTTTGAATAATTATTTGGTGGTGGAGGTGGGGAGGTGTATCTTAGCAAATTTTGAATATAAAAATGCTAAGTTTTGTGTTATCAATATTTATGCGCCAGTAGAAAAAAATGAGCGTAAGTTATTATTTGAAAAAGTGAAGCTTTTTGTTCCAGGAAGAGTGCCTGTGGTGATTGTGGGTGATATGAATTGTGATGTGGGGGGAGTGAATGTGGATGTGTCTGGAAAAGTTTTGCTGGAGTTAGTTACTGACTTTGATTTGAGTGATATGCAGCGTGTGTGTGTGTGTAAGGTTAACCCTTTGTTAGATACCTTTTTTTCTGATAGTGGAAGAGCACAGTCCAGGTTGGATTATTGTTTTATTTCTAAAAATATTATTCCTGTTGGATATAAGCCGGATAGGGTCGTTTTTTCGGACCATGTTTGTGTGTTGTGCGAGTTAGATATTAATGTTAGTGGTGTGTTTGGAAAGGGTTTGTGGAAATTAAATGTGAAATTGTTGGAAAATGAAGCTGTGAGGAAGGAGTATGTGAGAAAGTATGAACAGTGGTGTAAAAGTAAGGAAAGTTTTGGGAATGTTTGAGTGGTGGGATTGGGTTAAGAGGCAGACAAAAAAGTTTTTTAAAAGTGTGGGGTATGAATTTGCGGCAATTAAGAGGGAAAAGTTTGTTAAGTTGAATGCCCGTTTATGTTTATTGTATAAATTGAGGGAAGGAGGAATGGAGGTGGAGGAGGGGATAAAAAAGGTTAAAAAAGAAATTAAAGAGTTTTTGGAAGAGAAAGGGAAGAGTATTATTTTTAGGGCAAAAATTGATAGAATGGAGCAAGATGAAAGGTGTTCGAGGTTTTTCTTTAAAAAGGTTTTTGGGAAAAAGCAGAGTATGGGTGTTTTGAATGCAGAGGATGGAAGAGAGGTAAGTGGGGAGGATATGTGTGAACATGTGGCTACGTTTTATGAGGAGCTGTATGCAGTGAAGTGGAGGGATGAGGCTTTGGAGGAGGATGTACTAAGTGTATTAGAAAATAAATTGAGTGAGATGGAGAGAGAGAGAGTGATGGGTGAGGTGACAGGTGATGAGGTATGGAAGGTAATGAATAGCATGGCGTTAAATAAGACTCCAGGAGAGGATGGTCTTCCTATAGAGTTTTATAGGGTGATGTGGCATGTGATTGGTAAGGATTTTGTGGATGTGTGTAAGTATATGTGGTCTAGTATGGAGGTGGCTGAGAGTATGCGTGCAGGTATGGTTGTGTTAATACCTAAAAAAGGAGATTTGAAGAGTTTAAAAAATTGGAGACCGATAACGTTGTTGAATTGCGATTATAAGATCTATGCGAAAGTAATGGCGAATAGGATGCGTGATGTGATAGAGAGTGTGATTGGGGATGAACAGTGTTGTGCGGTGCCTGGGAGACGTATACATGAGTGTGTGTGTATGTTGAGAGATTGTTTGTGGGACTGTATGAGTCGGAAGAAGAGTGTATTTGTTTTGAGTTTGGACTTTGAAAAGGCGTATGATCGGTTATCACATAGTTTTTTGTTCCGGGTATTATTGAGAATGGGGTTTCCGCCTGATTTTGTTTGGAGGGTGAGGAGCTTATATAAAGACATTTATAGTTGTGTTTTGATGAATGGTTCTGTGGGTAGAAGAGTGAATGTTTTTTCAGGTGTGAGACAAGGTTGTCCTTTGTCTCCTGTGGTTTTTATTTGTGCGATTGAACCGTTGCTTTGTATGTTGAGGAAAGATAAAGTGATTAGAGGAGTACAAGTGCCAGGAGGTGGAGGGAGGGAATGGAAGGTTAGTGCTTATATGGATGACGTGTGTGTGTTGTGTGATTCAGAGTATTCTGTGAGGCGGGTGAAGTTATTAGCGTCTATTTTCTGTGGTGCGTCAGCATTTAAGGTGAATTGGGAGAAGAGTGAGTGTAAGGTTTTTGGGGGAGGGGTTTTAAGTAAGGATGTAGGAGTGAATGAGGTGACTGGGTCTATTAAGGTTTTGGGGGTGAAATTTTCAGAGAGTTTGGATGGGAAAGAAAGTTGGGATGATGCAAAAGGAAAGGTTGAGCGGAAGTTATGTTTTTGGAAGATGAGAAGTCTTTCGTTTTTTGGAAAAATCTTAGTTATTAAAAGTGTGATTTTGCCTATTTTCTTATATATTGCAGTGGTCTTTCCGCCGGGGTATATGTGTATGAGAGGGTTAAATAGGATTCTGTTTGTGTTTTTGTGGAATTCTAGAATGGAGAGGGCTAGGAGGGAGGTTTTGGTGAAACGTTTAGAAAAAGGTGGGTTGGGTTTTCCAAACCTTGAGGTGTTTCTTGGTGTAAATATTGTGGTTTTTGTGTTGAGGGTGATTAGGATGGATGGCAAGTTTTCTTGTCTGTGTAGGTTTTTGTTTGGGACGTATTTATTTCGTTTGAAGTGGCGAGAGAGGGATCTGAGGTATCCGGTTGCTTTTGACGTGCCTAGATGGTATGTGTGGGTTTATAAATTTTTGGTGAAGTATGAGTTATGTGATGTGGATGTTAGGTTGTTGAGTAATAAGAAGGCTGTATATAGGATGATTGAATGTAGAGAGACAGAGTGTGGAATAAACATGGTAAGAGGGAATGATATAGAAAAAGTATGGAAGAAAGTGCGGTTAGACGGTATGACGAATAGGCAGAGTGAGATTGTGTGGCAGTCTTTGCATGGAGTGTTACCAGTTAGAGAATTTCAGAAGAATCGTGGGTTGGGGAGAAATGATATGTGTCCGAGAGGTGGGTGTGGTGGAAGGGAAAGTGTAATACATGTGTTTTGGAATTGTCATTATGCTAGGGAGGTGATTGGAAGAATGGGACCGTTGTGTAAAGAATTGTGTGGTGTGAGCTTGTTATCATTCGAGTTGTTCATGTTTGGCTTGGGAATGTGTGATGGAGTGAAGGAGAGAGTGTTGTGGTTAATAGTTGCATGTATAAAAGAAGTATTATGGGATGTGAGGAATGTGTATGTTTTTAAGAGAAAGGAAATTGTAGTAAAGAATAGTCTAAAAGTGATTTTGGGGAAGATGTATGTGTGTTTTCTATGGGATAAAAGAATAAGGGGGGAGGTGGATGCCGAAGGGATTTGGAAGGTGAAGAAGTGGAGATACCTTGTAAATATGTCTTGACTTGCTTTTTCTGATGTTGTATTAAACTGAAATTTTCCGATGATGATGGGAACAGCTTTTGTGTTTTGGATTTGACGCAGCTGTTTGGGATTTTTCTTTGGTCTTGGATTTCTGGACCGTGGATTTTCCCATCTGAGGGAAAAAAAAAAAAAAAAAAGAAACAGCTGTCTGTGGGTGGATACCATATTTTGGCATAGGTGGTTTTCCTTTTTGGATGCTGCCTTTCCCGTGGTTGTTCCTTCCGGGTGAAAGACCTAGCTATTTATTGCTTGCGTTGAAACACCTGATGGTGTCTCCGCGGCTTTTCTACATGTCTATCCTGGATCTCGTCATACCTAACTGACCGAACATTCAGCATCTCCCACTCACATACCACCTCCTCACCTCGCCCCCTATCTATCGGAGTCCCGCAAGGTTCAGTTCTAGGGCCCCTGCTCTTCTCCATTTACACTTTTTGCCTGGGACAGCTCAAAGAATCTCACGGTTTTCAGTATCATCTCTATGCTGATGACACACAGATCTACATCTCTGGACCAGATATCACCTCCCTACTAACCAGAATCCCTCAATGTCTATCCGTTATTTCATCCTTCTTCTCTGCTAGATTTCTAAAACTTAACATGGACAAAACAGAATTAATTGTCTTTCTCCCATCTCACGCGACCCCCCCAACGAACCTATCCATTACAGTAAACGGCTGCCCACTCTCCCCAGTCCCACAAGCTCGCTGCCTCAGGATAATCCTTGACGCTGATCTCTCCTTCACACCGCATATCCAAGCCCTTTCCACATCCTGCCACCTTCAACTCAAAAATATTTCACGGATCCGTACATTCCTAAACCAAGAATCTGCAAAAACCCTAGTCCATGCTGTCATCATCTCCCGCCTCGACTACTGTAACCTCCTGCTCTGTGGCCACCCCTCCAATCTATTCTAAACTCTGCTGTCCGACTAATCAACCTGTCCCCCCGCTATTCCCCGACCTCTCCCCTCTGTCAATCCCTTCACTGGCTCCCCATTACCCAGAGACTCCAGTACAAAAGCCTAACAATGACGTACAAAGCCATCCACAACCTGTCTCCTCCATACATCTGTGACCTCGTCTCCCGGTACATTCCTGCACGCAACCTCCGATCCTCACAAGATCTCCTTATCTACTCCCCTCTTATCTCCTCTTCCCACAATCGTATTCAAGATTTCTCTCGCGCATCCCCCTACTCTGGAACCCTCTACCACAACACATCAGACTCTCGCCTACCATCGAAACCTTCAAAAAGAACCTGAAGACCCACCTCTTCCGACAAGCCTACAACCTGCAGTAACCACTGATCGACCAAACCGCTGCATGACCAGCTCTATCCTCACCTACTGTATCCTCACCCATCCCTTGTAGATTGTGAGCCCTCGCGGGCAGGGTCCTCTCTCCTCCTGTATCCTCACCCATCCCTTGTAGATTGTGGGCCCTCGCGGGCAGGGTCCTCTCTCCTCCTGTATCCTCACCCATCCCTTGTAGATTGTGAGCTCTCGCGGGCAGGGTCCTCTCTCCTCCTGCATCCTCACCAATCCCTTGTAGATTGTGAGCCCTCGCGGGCAGGGTCCTCTCTCCTCCTGCATCCTCACCCATCCCTTGAAGATTGTGAGCCCTCGCGGGCAGGGTCCTCTCTCCTCCTGCATCCTCACCCTGTTGTGAGTTCTGTTTTTGGGCTCCCTCTGGTGGTTACTGATGGTACTGGGTGACTTGTCTTTCCTGGGTCTCTGGGTTCCACCTGTTCCATCAGGATATTTGAGTTTCCTATTTAACCTGGCTTTGCTGGCATTTCCTCGCCGGTTATCAATGTATCCAGTGTGTCTTGTTACCTCTGCTCCCTGCTCCTAGAACCTTCTGGTCAAGCTAAGTTTGGATTTTCCTGTTTTGGTGTTTTGCTTTATTTGGTTTTTTAGTCCAGCCTGCAGATATGTGATTCTTTGCTGCTGGTTGCTCTAGTGGGCTGAAATTGCTCCTCATGTACCATGAGTTGGCACATGAGTTCAAGTAATTTCAGGATGGTTTTTTGAAGGGTTTTTCGCTGACCGCGCAGTTCACTTTTGTATCCTCTGCTATCTAGCTTTAGCGGGCCTCATTTTGCTGAAACTGTTTTCATACTGCGTATGTGCTTTCCTCTCATTTCACCGTCATTATATGTGGGGGGCTGCTATTTCTGTGGGGTATTTCTCTGGAGGCAAGAGAGGTCTGTGTTTCTTCTAATAGGGGAAGTTAGATCTTCGGCTGGAGCGAGACGTCTAGGATCATCGTAGGCACGTTCCCCGGCTACTTTTATTTGTGTGTTAGGTTCAGGGTCGCGGTCAGCTCAGGTTCCATCGCCCTAGAGCTTGTTTGTATCTGTGCTTGTCCTTTAGTGATCCCCTGCCATTGGGATCATGACAGTATAACCGGCCCACAAAGTGTTAATTGTATTGGCTGAAGTAGGAGGATAAGTAGTCTGAGGAAGTTTTTTTTTTTTTTTTTCTCTTTCCGTGAGAGTTTGCTGCCTAGCCTTATTGCAGCCTGGCTACTTCCTCCTCCTCTTAATCTTTGAATGGCTCTGATCTCAGCTGTTTATCATGGACGTCCAGAGTTTGGCTTCCAGCCTGAATAATCTTGCCGCTAAGGTTCAAAATATACAGGATTTTGTTGTACATGCTCCTATGTCTGAACCTAGAATTCCTGTCCCAGAGTTTTTTTCTGGAGATAGATCTCGTTTTCTGAATTTTAGGAACAATTGCAAGTTGTTTCTTTCTTTGAAATCTCGCTCCTCTGGAGACCCTGCTCAGCAAGTCAAGATTATTATATCTTTCCTGCGGGGTGACCCTCAGGATTGGGCATTTGCATTGGCACCAGGGGACCCTGCGTTGCTTAATGCGGATGCGTTTTTTCTGGCATTGGGTTTGCTCTATGAGGAACCTAACCAAGAGATTCAGGCTGAAAAAGCTTTGTTGGCCCTCTCTCAGGGGCAAGATGAAGCAGAAATTTATTGTCAAAAATTTCGGAAGTGGTCGGTGCTTACTCAGTGGAATGAGTGCGCCCTGGCTGCAAAGTTCAGAGATGGCCTTTCTGAGGCCATTAAAGATGTTATGGTGGGGTTCCCTGCGCCTACTGGTCTGAATGAGTCTATGACTATGGCTATTCAGATTGATCGGCGTTTACGGGAGCACAAACCTGTGCATCATTTGGCGGTGTCGTCTGAACCGTCACCTGAGATAATGCAATGTGATAGAATTCAGTCCAGAAGTGAACGGCAAAATTATAGGCGGAAAAAAAGGTTGTGCTTTTATTGTGGTGATTCAGCTCATGTTATATCAGCATGCTCTAAACGCACAAAAAAGGTTGATAAGTCTGTTGCCATTAGTACTTTACAGTCTAAGTTCATTCTGTCTGTGACTCTGATTTGTTCATTATCATCCATTTCCGTCAATGCCTATGTGGATTCAGGCGCTGCCCTGAGTCTTATGGATTGGTCATTTGCCAATCGCTGTGGGTTTAGTTTGGAGCCTCTGGAAGTCCCTATTCCTTTGAAGGGAATTGACTCTACACCTTTGGCTATGAATAAACCTCAGTACTGGACACAAGTGACCATGCGTATGACTCCTGTTCATCAGGAGGTGATTCGCTTCCTGGTACTGTATAATTTGCATGATGTCCTAGTGCTTGGTCTGCCATGGTTACAAACTCATAATCCAGTCCTTGACTGGAAATCGATGTCTGTGTTAAGCTGGGGTTGTCAGGGGGTTCATGATGATGAACCTCCGATTTCTATCGCTTCATCTACTCCTTCTGAGATTCCTGTGTTTTTGTCTGACTATCGGGATGTTTTTGAGGAGCCTAAGCTCAGTTCGCTTCCTCCTCATAGGGATTGCGATTGTGCTATAAATTTAATTCCAGGCAGTAAATTTCCTAAAGGTCGTTTGTTCAATCTGTCAGTGCCAGAGCATACTGCTATGCGGGATTATGTTAAGGAGTCCTTGGAAAAGGGACATATCCGTCCATCTTTGTCCCCTTTGGGAGCAGGGGTTTTTTTCGTGGCCAAAAAAGATGGTTCCTTGAGGCCTTGTATAGATTATCGTCTTTTGAATAAGATTACCGTAAAATATCAGTATCCTTTGCCATTGTTGACTGATTTGTTTGCTCGCATTAAGGGGGCTAAATGGTTCACTAAGATTGATCTTCGGGGTGCGTATAATCTTATACGAATAAAGCAAGGTGATGAGTGGAAAACCGCATTTAATACGCCTGAGGGCCATTTTGAGTATTTGGTAATGCCTTTCGGACTTTCTAATGCTCCTTCAGTCTTCCAGTCCTTTATGCACGATATTTTCCGTGAATATCTGGATAAATTTATGATTGTGTATTTGGATGATATTTTGGTCTTTTCTGATGACTGGGAGTCTCATGTTCAGCAGGTCAGGAAGGTGTTTCAGGTCCTGCGGGCCAATTCCTTGTTTGTAAAAGGCTCAAAGTGTCTCTTTGGAGTCCAGAAGATTTCTTTCTTGGGGTATATTTTTTCCCCTTCTACTATTGAGATGGATCCCGTCAAGGTTCAGGCTATTTGTGACTGGACGCAGCCTACATCTCTTAAGAGTCTACAGAAGTTCTTGGGCTTTGCTAATTTCTATCGTCGTTTTATAACTAATTTTTCTAGTGTTGTTAAGCCTTTGACGGATTTGACTAAGAAGGGTGCTGATGTTGCTAATTGGTCTCCTGCGGCTGTGGAGGCCTTTCAGGAACTTAAGCGCCGGTTTTCTTCTGCTCCTGTGTTGTGTCAGCCAGATGTTTCGCTCCCTTTTCAGGTTGAGGTTGATGCTTCCGAGATTGGAGCGGGGGCAGTTTTGTCACAGAGAAGCTCCGATGGCTCAGTGATGAAGCCATGCGCGTTTTTTTCTAGAAAGTTTTCGCCGGCTGAGCGGAATTATGATGTTGGTAATCGGGAACTTTTGGCCATGAAGTGGGCATTTGAGGAGTGGCGTCATTGGCTAGAGGGTGCTAGACATCGTGTGGTGGTCTTGACTGATCACAAAAATTTGATTTACCTTGAGTCTGCTAGGAGTCTGAATCCTAGACAGGCTCGTTGGTCACTGTTTTTCTCTCGTTTCAATTTTGTGGTTTCATACCTGCCAGGTTCAAAGAATGTGAAGGCGGATGCTCTTTCTAGGAGTTTTGTGCCTGACTCCCTTGGAAATTCTGAGCCCTCTGGTATCCTTAGGGATGGGGTGATTTTGTCTGCTGTCTCCCCAGACTTGCGACGTGCTTTGCAGGAGTTTCAGGCGGGTAAACCTGATCGTTGTCCGCCTGAGAGACTGTTTGTTCCGGATAATTGGACCAGTAGAGTCATCTCCGAGGTCCATTCTTCTGCGTTGGCAGGTCATCCTGGAATATTTGGTACTAGAGACTTGGTGGCCAGGTCTTTTTGGTGGCCTTCCTTGTCGAGGGATGTGCGTTCTTTTGTGCAGTCTTGTGAGGTTTGTGCTCGGGCTAAGCCTTGCTGTTCTCGGGCCAGTGGATTGTTGTCACCTTTGCCTATCCCGAAGAGGCCTTGGACGCACATTTCCATGGACTTTATTTCGGATCTCCCTGTCTCTCAAAAAATGTCCGTCATCTGGGTTGTGTGTGATCGCTTTTCTAAAATGGTTCATCTGGTACCCTTGCCTAAGTTACCTTCCTCCTCTGAGTTGGTCCCTCTGTTTTTTCAGAATGTGGTTCGTTTGCATGGGATTCCTGAGAACATCGTTTCTGACAGGGGATCCCAGTTTGTGTCTAGATTTTGGCGGACGTTCTGTGCTAAGATGGGCATTGATTTGTCCTTTTCGTCTGCATTCCATCCTCAGACGAATGGCCAGACTGAACGAACTAATCAGACCTTGGAAACTTATTTAAGGTGTTTTGTTTCTGCTGATCAGGATGACTGGGTTACCTTTTTGCCGCTGGCCGAGTTTGCCCTTAATAATCGGGCTAGTTCTGCTACCTTGGTTTCTCCTTTCTTTTGTAATTCGGGGTTTCATCCTCGTTTTTCCTCTGGTCAGGTGGAACCTTCTGATTGTCCTGGAGTGGACATGGTGGTGGATAGGTTGCATCGGATTTGGAGTCATGTGGTGGACAATTTGAAGTTGTCCCAGGAGAAGGCTCAGCAGTTTGCTAATCGCCGTCGCCGCGTGGGTCCTCGACTTCTTGTTGGGGACTTGGTGTGGTTGTCTTCTCGTTTTGTTCCTATGAAGGTCTCTTCTCCTAAGTTCAAGCCTCGATTCATCGGTCCCTATAGGATCTTGGAAATTCTTAACCCTGTGTCGTTTCGTTTGGATCTCCCGGCATCGTTTGCTATTCATAATGTGTTCCATCGGTCGTTGTTGCGGAAGTATGAGGTACCTGTTGTTCCTTCGCTTGAGCCTCCTGCTCCAGTGCTGGTGGAGGGAGAATTGGAGTATGTTGTGGAGAAGATCTTGGATTCTCGTGTTTCCAGACGGAAACTCCAGTATTTGGTCAAGTGGAAGGGTTATGGTCAGGAGGATAATTCTTGGGTGGTTGCCTCGGATGTTCATGCTGATGATTTGGTTCGCGCTTTTCATAGGGCTCATCCTGGTCGCCCTGGTGGTTCTCGTGAGGGTTCGGTGACCCCTCCTCAAGGGGGGGGTACTGTTGTGAGTTCTGTTTTTGGGCTCCCTCTGGTGGTTACTGATGGTACTGGGTGACTTGTCTTTCCTGGGTCTCTGGGTTCCACCTGTTCCATCAGGATATGGGAGTTTCCTATTTAACCTGGCTTTGCTGGCATTTCCTCGCCGGTTATCAATGTATCCAGTGTGTCTTGTTACCTCTGCTCCCTGCTCCTAGAACCTTCTGGTCAAGCTAAGTTTGGATTTTCCTGTTTTGGTGTTTTGCTTTATTTGGTTTTTTAGTCCAGCCTGCAGATATGTGATTCTTTGCTGCTGGTTGCTCTAGTGGGCTGAAATTGCTCCTCATGTACCATGAGTTGGCACATGAGTTCAAGTAATTTCAGGATGGTTTTTTGAAGGGTTTTTCGCTGACCGCGCAGTTCACTTTTGTATCCTCTGCTATCTAGCTTTAGCGGGCCTCATTTTGCTGAAACTGTTTTCATACTGCGTATGTGCTTTCCTCTCATTTCACCGTCATTATATGTGGGGGGGCTGCTATTTCTGTGGGGTATTTATCTGGAGGCAAGAGAGGTCTGTGTTTCTTCTAATAGGGGAAGTTAGATCTTCGGCTGGAGCAAGACGTCTAGGATCATCGTAGGCACGTTCCCCGGCTACTTTTATTTGTGTGTTAGGTTCAGGGTCGCGGTCAGCTCAGGTTCCATCGCCCTAGAGCTTGTTTGTATCTGTGCTTGTCCTTTAGTGATCCCCTGCCATTGGGATCATGACATCACCCATCCCTTGAAGATTGTGAGCCCTCGCGGGCAGGGTCCTCTCTCCTCCTGCATCCTCACCCATCCCTTGTAGATTGTGAGCCCTCGCGGGCAGGGTCCTCTCTCCTCCTGTATCCTCACCCATCCCTTGTAGACTGTGAGCCCTCGCGGGCAGGGTCCTCTCTCCTCCTGCATCCTCACCCATCCCTTGTAGATTGTGAGCCCTCACGGGCAGGGTCCTCTCTCCTCCTGCATCCTCACCCATCCCTTGTAGATTGTGAGCCCTCGCGGGCAGGGTCCTCTCTCCTCCTGCATCCTCACCCATCCCTTGAAGATTGTGAGCCCTCGCGGGCAGGGTCCTCTCTCCTCCTGCATCCTCACCCATCCCTTGTAGATTGTGAGCCCTCACGGGCAGGGTCCTCTCTCCTCCTGTATCCTCACCCATCCCCTGTAAATTGTGAGCCCTCGCGGGCAGAGTCCTCTCTCCTCCTGCATCCTCACCCATCTCTTGTAGATTGTGAGCCCTCACGGGCAGAGTCCTCTCTCCTCCTGTATCCTCACCCATCCCTTGTAGATTGTGAGCCCTCGCGGGCAGGGTCCTCTCTCCTCCTGCATCCTCACCCATCCCTTGTAGATTGTGAGCCCTCGCGGGCAGGGTCCTCTCTCCTCCTGCATCCTCACCCATCCCTTGTAGATTGTGAGCCCTCGCGGGCAGGGTCCTCTCTCCTCCTGTATCCTCACCCATCCCTTGTAGACTGTGAGCCTTCGCGGGCAGGGTCCTCTCTCCTCCTGCATCCTCACACATCCCTTGTAGATTGTGAGCCCTTGCGGGCAGGGTCCTCTCCTCCTGCATCCTCACCCATCCCTTGTAGACTGTGAGCCCTCATGGGCAGGGTCCTCTCTCCTCCTGTATCCTCACCCATCCCTTGTAGATTGTGAGCCCTTGCGGGCAGGGTCCTCTCTCCTCCTGCATCCTCACCCATCCCTTGTAGATTGTGAGCCCTCGCGGGCAGGGTCCTCTCTCCTGCTGTATCCTCACCCATCCCTTGTAGACTGTGAGCCTTCGCGGGCAGGGTCCTCTCTCCTCCTGCATCCTCACACATCCCTTGTAGATTGTGAGCCCTTGCGGGCAGGGTCCTCTCCTCCTGCATCCTCACCCATCCCTTGTAGACTGTGAGCCCTCATGGGCAGGGT
Source organism: Ranitomeya imitator (assembly GCF_032444005.1). Lineage (NCBI taxonomy): Eukaryota > Metazoa > Chordata > Amphibia > Anura > Dendrobatidae > Ranitomeya > Ranitomeya imitator. The sequence continues at coordinate 132,178 of NC_091291.1, forward strand.
CCTCTCTCCTCCTGTATCCTCACCCATCCCTTGTAGATTGTGAGCCCTCGCGGGCAGGGTCCTCTCTCCTCCTGTATCCTCACCCATCCCTTGTAGATTGTGAGCCCTTGCGGGCAGGGTCCTCTATCCTCCTGTACCAGCTGTGACTTGTATTGTTCAAGATTATTGTGTATACCCCTCCTCACATGTAAAGTGCCATGGAATAAATGGCGCTGTAATAATAAATGATAATAATATAGTTACCACAATAGGAGGTAACTTTGCAGAGTTTAGCAAGCACATCTCTGGGGGCTATGCTATTTGTTGATGAGCTGCAGAAATTGAGCTTTATATCTATTTCTCCCAGAAGAGTGCAGCCTAAAGCGAGTGCTCAGCTCACCACGTGATGTGACGTTACTGAGGAGGTGAGAGTGATGGTCTCAGTTGCTATGGAAATCTCCATAGATACCGGCAAGTTCTCCCTTCCCGCAGGATGTCTTTTCAATAGGGTTCCATGTAAAAACCCTGTCTAGAAGCAAAGAGGAGTGTGGGTGGGCGTCAGATGTATCCTGACGGAAACTTGCGAGGATGCAGCGAATGTCCACCCTGTCAGCATTCAGAGGGTGTGCCATGGACGGCAGGCCGCACTTATTCTGACTTATCGTGGACAGACAGCATGGAAACTATCTGACACATTCAATACTTGTCCAGCAGGATTCATTGGTAATATATAAACCAGTCACAACAACTTCAACACTGTACTTCAGCTGCTAACTCTGCTACACCAGCCGATTCACACTACTAAATCTGCTACATCAACCTAACAATACTGTTAGCTCTGCTACATCAGCCGATTCACACTACTAAATCTGCTACATCAACCTAACAATACTGTTAGCTCTGCTACATCAGCCGATTCACACTACTAAATCTGCTACATCAACCTAACAATACTGTTAGCTCTGCTACACCAGCCGATTCACACTACTAAATCTGCTACATCAACCTAACAATACTGTTAGCTCTGCTACACCAGCCGATTCACACTACTAAATCTGCTACATCAACCTAACAATACTGTTAGCTCTGCTACACCACCCGATTCACACTACTAAATCTGCTACATCAACCTAACAATACTGTTAGCTCTGCTACACCAGCCGATTCACACTACTAAATCTGCTACATCAACCTAACAATACTGTTAGCTCTGCTACACCAGCCGATTCACACTACTAAATCTGCTACATCAACCTAACAATACTGTTAGCTCTGCTACATCAGCCGATTCACACTACTAAATCTGCTACATCAACCTAACAATACTGTTAGCTCTGCTATGTCAGCCGATTCACACTGCTAAATCTGCTCCATCAACCAAATAACACTGATAGCTCTGCTACGTCAGCCTGCTAACATTGCTAACTGTTGATGTTTTAGGGTTAGCAGTGTTTATAGGCTGAAACAGCAGACTATTAAGATCGATAACTGTGCTCCACCAGTCTATTAAAATGGATAACTCTGCTACATCATCTTAAGAACACTGCTAACTCTGCAATAGCAGCTAAATATCACCGCTAACTGCACTACATCACCCTACTAACCATGCTAACCTGATTACATCATCACAGGTCCTTCTGTCCTTCTATGTGGCTGCCTGCTTATGATTGGTTATTGTCATACAGGAGCAGAAGTGATGTACTGCAGGAGGGGACGTATATACTCTACAGTGGAGGATAGTGATGTACTGCAGGAGGGGACGTATATACTCTACAGTGGAGGATAGTGATGTACTGCAGGAGGGGACGTATATACTCTACAGTGGAGGATAGTGATGTACTGCAGGAGGGGACGTATATACTCTACAGTGGAGGATAGTGATGTACTGCAGGAGGGGACGTATATACTCTACAGTGGAGGATAGTGATGTACTGCAGGAGGGGACGTATATACTCTACAGTGGAGGATAGTGATGTACTGCAGGAGGGGACGTAAATACTCTACAGTGGGGGATAGTGATGTACTGCAGGATAGGAACGTATATACTCTACAGTGGGGGATAGTGATGTACTGCAGGATGGGGACGTATATACTCTACAGTGGAGGATAGTGATGTACTGCAGGATGGGGACGTATATACTCTACAGTGGAGGATAGTGATGTACTGCAGGAGGGGACGTATATACTCTACAGTGGAGGATAGTGATGTACTGCAGGAGGGGACGTATATACTCTACAGTGGAGGATAGTGATGTACTGCAGGAGGGGACGTATATACTCTACAGTGGGGGATAGTGATGTACTGCAGGATAGGAACGTATATACTCTACAGTGGAGGATAGTGATGTACTGCAGGATGGGGACGTATATACTCTACAGTGGAGGATAGTGATGTACTGCAGGAGGGGACGTATATACTCTACAGTGGAGGATAGTGATGTACTGCAGGATAGGAACGTATATACTCTACAGTGGAGGATAGTGATGTACTGCAGGATAGGAACGTATATACTCTACAGTGGAGGATAGTGATGTACTGCAGGATGGGGGACGTAAATACTCTACAGTGGAGGATAGTGATGTACTGCAGGAGGGGACGTATATACTCTACAGTGGAGGATAGTGATGTACTGCAGGAGGGGACGTATATACTCTACAGTGGAGGATAGTGATGTACTGCAGGAGGGGACGTATATACTCTACAGTGGAGGATAGTGATGTACTGCAGGAGGGAACGTAAATACTCTACAGTGGGGGATAGTGATGTACTGCAGGATAGGAACGTATATACTCTACAGTGGGGGATAGTGATGTACTGCAGGATGGGGACGTATATACTCTACAGTGGAGGATAGTGATGTACTGCAGGATGGGGACGTATATACTCTACAGTGGAGGATAGTGATGTACTGCAGGAGGGGACGTATATACTCTACAGTGGAGGATAGTGATGTACTGCAGGAGGGGACGTATATACTCTACAGTGGAGGATAGTGATGTACTGCAGGAGGGGACGTATATACTCTACAGTGGGGGATAGTGATGTACTGCAGGATAGGAACGTATATACTCTACAGTGGAGGATAGTGATGTACTGCAGGATGGGGACGTATATACTCTACAGTGGAGGATAGTGATGTACTGCAGGAGGGGACGTATATACTCTACAGTGGAGGATAGTGATGTACTGCAGGATAGGAACGTATATACTCTACAGTGGAGGATAGTGATGTACTGCAGGATGGGGACGTATATACTCTACAGTGGAGGATAGTGATGTACTGCAGGAGGGGACGTATATACTCTACAGTGGAGGATAGTGATGTACTGCAGGAGGGGACATATATACTCTACAGTGGAGGATAGTGATGTACTGCAGGATGGGGGACGTAAATACTCTACAGTGGAGGATAGTGATGTACTGCAGGAGGGGACGTAAATACTCTACAGTGGGGGATAGTGATGTACTGCAGGATGGGGGACGTATATACTCTACAGTGGAGGATAGTGATGTACTGCAGGATGGGGATGTAAATACTCTACAGTGGGGGATAGTGATGTACTGCAGGATGGGGGACGTATAAACTCTACAGTGGAGGATAGTGATGTACTGCAGGATGGGGGACGTATATACTCTACAGTGGAGGATAGTGATGTACTGCAGGATGGGGACGTATATACTCTACAGTGGAGGATAGTGATGTACTGCAGGATGGGGGACGTAAATACTCTACAGTGGAGGATAGTGATGTACTGCAGGAGGGGACGTATATACTCTACAGTGGGGGATAGTGATGTACTGCAGGATGGGGGACGTATATACTCTACAGTGGAGGATAGTGATGTACTGCAGGATGGGGACGTATATACTCTACAGTGGAGAATAGTGATGTACTGCAGGATGGGGACGTATATACTCTACAGTGGAGGATAGTGATGTACCGCAGGAGGGGACGTATATACTCTACAGTGGAGGCTAGTGATGTACTGCAGGAGGGGACGTAAATACTCTACAGTGGGGGATAGTGATGTACTGCAGGATGGGGACGTATATACTCTACAGTGGGGGATAGTGATGTACTGCAGGATAGGAACGTATATACTCTACAGTGGAGGATAGTGATGTACTGCAGGATAGGAACGTATATACTCTACAGTGGAGGCTAGTGATGTACTGCAGGAGGGGACGTAAATACTCTACAGTGGGGGATAGTGATGTACTGCAGGATGGGGACGTATATACTCTACAGTGGAGGATAGTGATGTACCGCAGGAGGGGACGTATATACTCTACAGTGGAGGCTAGTGATGTACTGCAGGAGGGGACGTAAATACTCTACAGTGGGGGATAGTGATGTACTGCAGGATGGGGACGTATATACTCTACAGTGGAGGATAGTGATGTACTGCAGGATGGGGACGTATATACTCTACAGTGGAGGATAGTGATGTACCGCAGGAGGGGACGTATATACTCTACAGTGGAGGCTAGTGATGTACTGCAGGAGGGGACGTAAATACTCTACAGTGGGGGATAGTGATGTACTGCAGGATAGGAACGTATATACTCTACAGTAGAGGATAGTGATGTACTGCAGGATAGGAACGTATATACTCTACAGTGGAGGATAGTGATGTACCGCAGGAGGGGACGTATATACTCTACAGTGGAGGCTAGTGATGTACTGCAGGAGGGGACGTAAATACTCTACAGTGGGGGATAGTGATGTACTGCAGGATAGGAACGTATATACTCTACAGTGGAGGATAGTGATGTACTGCAGGATAGGAACGTATATACTCTACAGTGGGGGATAGTGATGTACTGCAGGAGGGGACGTATATACTCTACAGTGGAGGATAGTGATGTACTGCTGGATGGGGACGTATATACTCTACAGTGGAGGATAGTGATGTACTGCAGGATAGGAACGTATATACTCTACAGTGGAGGATAGTGATGTACTGCAGGAGGGGACGTATATACTCTACAGTGGAGGATAGTGATGTACTGCAGGATGGGGACGTATATACTCTACAGTGGAGGATAGTGATGTACTGCAGGATGGGGACGTATATACTCTACAGTGGAGGATAGTGATGTACTGCAGGATGGGGACGTATATACTCTACAGTGGAGGATAGTGATGTACTGCAGGATGGGGGACGTATATACTCTACAGTGGAGGATAGTGATGTACTGCAGGATGGGGACGTATATACTCTACAGTGGAGGATAGTGATGTACTGCAGGATGGGGACGTATATACTCTACAGTGGAGGATAGTGATGTACTGCAGGATGGGGACGTATATACTCTACAGTGGAGGATAGTGATGTACCGCAGGAGGGGACGTATATACTCTACAGTGGAGGATAGTGATGTACTGCAGGATGAAGACGTATACACTCTACAGTGGAGGATAGTGATGTACTGCAGGATGGGGACGTATATACTCTACAGTGGAGGATAGTGATGTACTGCAGGATAGGAACGTATATACTCTACAGTGGAGGATAGTGATGTACTGCAGGATAGGAACGTATATACTCTACAGTGGAGGATAGTGATGTACTGCAGGATGGGGACGTATATACTCTACAGTGGAGGATAGTGATGTACCGCAGGAGGGGACGTATATACTCTACAGTGGAGGATAGTGATGTACTGCAGGAGGGGACGTAAATACTCTACAGTGGAGGATAGTGATGTACTGCAGGAGGGGGACGTATATACTCTACAGTGGAGGATAGTGATGTACTGCAGGATGGGGATGTAAATACTCTACAGTGGAGGATAGTGATGTACCGCAGGATGGGGATGTAAATACTCTACAGTGGAGGATAGTGATGTACCGCAGGAGGGGACGTATATACTCTACAGTGGAGGATAGTGATGTACCGCAGGAGGGGACGTATATACTCTACAGTGGAGGATAGTGATGTACTGCAGGAGGGGGACGTATATACTCTACAGTGGAGGATAGTGATGTACTGCAGGATGGGGACGTATATACTCTACAGTGGAGGATAGTGATGTACTGTACTGTAAGTGTTAATTTCTCATTTATCCCCTGTTATTTTTAAAATTACCTTGCACATATTTTCAATTGTCTCATATTGTAACATCTTTATATGACTTTTTATAAACACTACCTTAAACCTTTGATGGAGTATAATATTTAATACTAGATTCGTTCTTCTGCCCTAAAACGTACCCTAAGTCTTCTGATAGGAATTACGCTACTGTTTTGGGTTAGCTTCGGACCTGGTGGCAGCATACCTTTGTACTGGGTAGTTGGGAGTCATTGTAGCGACTGCGGCGTTGATAATTATCATTGTTCCTGCCTGAGTGGGAGTAGTTAAATCGCCTCGCTGCAGCGTACCCAATAGCCAGTACATAGCAGGCAGCCTTTCTGGCGACTAATTACCCTAGGTGCAGTACCTAATCTGACCTGAGAGTAAGGGGGGCGCCAGAGAGCTGCAAGTTTCAAGTTTTACTGTAAGCGGGATATACATAAATCCCTGCAGTTCGTGGTATATTGAAGAGCAGTGGGATACCTAAAATAAGCCCCTGCTGTAAACTAAGGGGTCAATAGCCTTGTGTGTTTTCCATCACATTGTAGCAGTAGAGGGATAACTAAGATAAGCCCCCTGCACATGTGATAGCCGTCTGTTGGCCTAAAGTCACCCCGATCTGTGACGTGGGGGTGACGGTCATGGTGTGAATCGTGACAAATTGGTGGCATGGCGGTGGGATATCTTAGCGCGTTAGTGATTTGGTTTGAGTGATCATTCCTCTCACTAAAAACTTGCAAAGTTCTTGTGAGAACTCTGCGCAAATAAGTTTGGAGAACGAACTCAGTGTTTATTAGTCTTGAGACAATTGTGTACTGTTAATTATCCCTTCCCTTTCACTTCGTTTTTCTGTCCTATTTTTTATTTGGCAACCATGGTTGTGCTGGGAGAAACCTTTTATGAGCAGCAGACCAGAGACACCCTTATTGCATTATGCAAGTCACAGCACATTGACTTTGCAGGCAAAAACAAAGCCCAACTGGTCGCAGATCTGGTGCAATGGGAAGCCGCTCTAGACCACTCGCAGAGCCCAGTGGCTGCAGAAGCCAGCACAAGCGAACATGGTGCTGCAGTAGAGGTCCAACCACTGAATGCCGGCCCTACTAGCAATCAGGGTGAATTGAACCCCCACCTGCTGGCGGCCTTGGAAGAATTCCCCACTGACGACCATGAGGGACATCGGCAGCTGATTCAGCAATACCGGCAAGAGGCTCGAGCCGAGCGGGAAGCTGAGAGAGCCAAGTGGGAGGCTGAGAGAGCTGATCGAGAGGACCAGGCCCAGTGAGCCGAGCACCAAGCCCAGCGAGAACATGAACGGGAAATGCTCCGGCAGGGGGGGATGCCCTCTACCACCCAGAGCTGTGAGCCCAGCAGCGCTCAGATACCTAAGCCCCGGCCTGATCACTTTCCTGTTATGGAAAAGGACGGGGACTTGGACACTTTTCTGCGGGCCTTTGAGAAAACCTACAGGCAGTACCAGCTGCCTAATCAAAGCTCTGGAGGCATTTGCGGCCCTCCCTCAAGAACAAGATGGCGACTATGAGGCAATCTAACAGGCCCTCATAGCCAAGTACCAGCTTACACCTGAGGTTTACCATAGAAAGTCCCGGAACCTCCAACGTGGCCCACACAACAGCTATGGCGATGTGGTGCATGGACTCAGGACCCACTTTAACCAGTGGATCCAAGGACTGTCAGTGACCACCTTTGAGCAGCTGGGAGACCTGATGATCAAAGACCAGTTCTTACATCTTTGCCCAGCTGAGGTGTGACAGTTCCTGATGGACAAAGAACCCAAAGACTTGACGAAAGCAGCACAGATTGCCGATGCCTATGAGGCCAACCATAGATCGGAAGTGCGGAAGCCAGTCACCACCAGCTGGAAAGGGGGTAAGCCTGCAACCAACGCCAGTACCCCTGCCAGCCAACACACCAGAGGTCCTGTCCCCGTGGCTAACAGCACCAGACCTACCACGAACCTTGCCAGTGTTTCTACTGCAAGCGGACTGGTCAAATCAGTCCCCACTGTCCAGACAAGCCGAAGAACCCCCCAGCCAAGGCCTCAGGGCCTAATGCAGCAATTCTTTTGGTGGGTGGTGTGGTTGGGAGGGTGTGTGACAACGTACAGCACGTCACTGTGGGAGGCCATGTTGCTACAGGCCTCAAGGACACCGGGGCTGAACGAACCCTCATCCGACCCAAACTGGCGGCCCCTGAAGAAATCATTCCGGGTAAAACCCCAACTGTCACTAGGATTGGGGGCATCAGCTGTCCCTTACTAATGGCCCGGGTATATATTGATTGGGGTACCGGGAGCGGGGTGAAGGAAGTGGGGCTGTCTGATAATTTGCCCACTGATGTTTTGTTGGGGACTGATTTGGGGAGGATGGTTCCATACTAAGTCCCTGACACCCCTCCCCAATCTGCTTATGAGGGTAACGTTAACCCTGATGATGATGATGATGATGATGGGAAATCGCATGTGTTACCTGACCATGCTTTATCTTGTAATGATGCATCTAATAACCATTTAGTCCCTAGGATTGATGGTGAAAATGTTGTACCTGTGCCAACTGAACCTGATAACCATTTTTCTGCAAAGGTTAATGTGTCAATAGGTACAGGCGTGCTCAGCCACGTCGCTCTGCGGAGTGAGACGGCTGAGGAACCCCTAACAGGGGCAAGTGTCGGTGCTACAGGAAATGGGGAGATGAATGGGAACCGGGAGAAAGGTGATGCCATGAAATTGACCAGTGCCACCAAGGAAGATAACTGGCCCATAAGTAGCACTGCCCTTGGAGTGTTGGGGGTGGATGGGGAGGTAGAGCCCATAGCAGCGCCGGCTGATGGGTCTGTAGAAATCCCCGGGGAGACAGCCTACGTAGCTGCTGTCACCCGCAGTCAGAGTGCCCGGAACGCAGATAACTGTCTGCCTTCCGGACCCTCCTCAGTCATCATAGTGACTGAACCAGAGATGGACCCAGAGCAGGTCCAAGAGGGTTCCCGTGGGGAAGGGACCCTGACGTTGCTTCTGGCTTCCCCTAGCCTGGAGTTTCAAGCTGCTCTGCACTTACAATAGATGCGAGCCTAGATAGTTTGAGACAACTCGCCGAGACGCCCACCTCTATGACTGATAAGGAGAGGGTGTTCTGGGAACGAGGAAGGTTGTACCAAGGGGGACAGTACCCGGAGAATCACAAAAGGAGTGGTTGAGGGAAAGACAGCTGGTCGTCCCGCAGCAATTACGGGGTGAGTTGTTACAGATTGCCCATGAGATCCCGCTAGCTGGACACTTGGGGATCAGCAAAACAAAGGCCCGGCTGTCTCAACACTTCTATTAGCCTAAGATGGGGACAGATGTGTCAAACTACTGCCACTCCTGTATCACTTGTCAAAGAGTGGGGAAGGTGGAGCCGGCTCTTAAGGCTCCCCTGATCCCTTTACCAGTGATAGAAGAGCCTTTCCAGAGAATCGCGGTGGACATTGTGGGCCCGCTGGCCGTCCCCAGCAGCTCTGGAAAGCAATACATCCTTACTGTGGCTACTGGGTACTACGCTACCCGGTACCCAGAGGCAGTAGCTCTTGTGACGGGGTGTACGGCAGAGCAAGAAGGGAAAACAGGCCAAGGGATGATTCCACAGATTTATTATCAAGAACGCTGGAACAACACATGCAGGTAGATCTACAGAGTCCACAATTAGTCCAGTGGAACAGGTTCGGGGGCACCTCCCCTATAATCCTTGTGCCAGGTAACAAAGCAATAGTCCACAATTAGTCCAAGGGATCCCAAAACAATCTCACGAACGACGAGATATGTCCTCAGCTCAAGTCTCGCCCCGTTCGCTTCCGCAGTCCCAGATGGACATGTGGTCTTCCCTCAGCTAAGAATCCCCACTCCTTCTCCTTCAAGGATCAACTCACATCTGATCTCAAAATAAGAATGGATTGTCTGAGCTCCTGGGATCCGCCCATGAAGGGGGGTAGGGGTCACACCTTCTATTCAATGGTTGGGTCCACCAGAAGATTCTAGACTGGTGGGCTCCGCTTAATCTATGTAGTATGTACATTTGACTAGCCACCTGCTGTGAGGAAGAATGGCTATTCCTCCACTAGTGATGTTGACAAAGCTTAATTACATTAGAGCTTAGGGCTGCAAGTATTGGGGGAAGGAGACATTGTTACAGGTGAACTCCCAGCCAAGAAAATACATAAATTATAGCTAATAGAAACCAGAGAACAGTTACATACATCAAATGGCATATTATTCAAATACAGGACAGGGCAAAAGTACATATCATGACAATCCCTTCCCCTCCCAATTTGTGTACGTACCAGGGACCTCTACAGGTCGCTGGTTAAGTACACACAGGCAGAGCGTAACTTACATGTGGCTTCATGCAGCCACGAATTGGCATCGTAGCTCTCCCACATCATTGCCCAGGAGAACATCTGCAGGCAGACCACCCATCACCCCAACCACACATCGCCTGACCCCAAAACCAAAGTTCAGATCCACAGTGGCTGTGGGAATAGTCCTCCATTGTCCACCAGCCAGTTCAATGACAATCCCAGGTCCTCGATGGATTGCCTCAGGCCGAACCACTCGGGGATCAGCCAGTGTGAGGAAAGCCCCTGAGTCACAAAATCCAATAAGTCTCTGTCCATCCAGCACGACCTCCTGCAAGTGCTTACCTCGATGAGCAGAAGTCGTCATAGCTGCAGGTCGCACACCATAAACTCCTAGTGGTGCAACATGGGTGGGTGAGGCACAAGGCCAGTCCTCCCGTAGTGGTGACACGTCGTCCTCCATGGCACTTGGCTGTACATAATTAATAATACGACTGGGTACAGGATCAATCCTCATTTGAACAGCTGGGCAGGAGGCTTGCAGATGCCCCGGCTGTCCACATCGATAGCATCTCTGCTGGGTCTCACTCCATCGAAGGTGTCCTCTTGGGCGAGGGGTAAGGGAACCTGAAGGCCGGCCCCCACCTGAAGGTGCTGTAGGGTTTTGAGGACCACTCCTCCATGGGATGGCTGGGCATGAGGCCTGCAGATGCCCCAGATGCCCACAACCATAACACCTGTGCTCTGCTACTTCCTCTCCTCGTCGTATTCCAGAAAACGCAGTAGAAGCAACTGGAGGCACATTTAAACGGGTATCAGCATGAGGTGGTGGCTTAGAGGAACGGGGAACAATGGGGACAGAAGAACAGGGGGCCACCGGTGTTGTGGAGCTGGTAGGCCTCTCTCCATCCTCCAACAGAATCCTCCACTGAGGCTTGATGGTGAGAGCCTCATCAGCTAGAGCTGCAGCTTCCTCCACAGTGGCTGGTCTCCTTTCACGCACCCATTCACGGATCTCAGCAGGGCACTTGAAGTAAAACTGCTCTTTTAAGATAACCTGGAGGAAGGTCTCCCAGGTTAAGGCCTCCTCTGCCTCCAGCCAGCGTTGACATATTTGTTTGAGTCTGTGGGCATGCATCTTGAAAGACACTTCCTCATCACAGGCTAAAGTATGGAACTGAGTCCTGTAAGTGTCTGAGGTAACAGCATAATGTTCTAGAATAGTCCGTTTAATCTCCGCATACTCACAGTTCCCCTGAGGGTCCATAGCTCTATAGGCTGCGTCAGCTCCACCCTCTAAGAGCCCCACCAGATGTCGGACTCGCTCCCTTTCCGGGACTTCCATTAATCGACACTGATGCTCAAAGTCCTGGAAGAAGCCCTCAATGTCGCCTGCAGCCTCATTAAAGGGCTTGAAGTCTTTGCGGGACACTCTGGGGAGCTCCCTCATGGTGGGTGCTGGGGTTACAGTCTGTCTGGAGCTTCTAGCTGCTTCCAAAGCGATCTGCCTCTCCAGCAATGCCATCTCCTGAGCTCTGTGAATGGCCTCCCTCTTATCGTCTATGGTGGCCTCTTCTCCCAGCAATGCCAACTCCTCCTCGTACCACACAACCCACTGACTTTTTTGGGTATTTACCTCCGGCTGCAGTCTTTCCTCCATTTGCTGTGAGGGTCCTTCCTCAGCGTCATCTTGCAGGCGAACTCCTTCCAAAGCCTCAATAAGCTGCTCCTTGGAGAGTCCCTTAAAACGGACTCCTACTTCACGGGCCTTTGATTGCAGGCTCCCCAAAGTCCAGTTCTTGTACTCTGCGGTGTTGGTTCCCGATGTTGGGCCATTGTCCTCCATTCCTTCTGCTCTGATCCCACCGCTGCCACCAGTTTGTGACGGGGTGTACAGCAGAGCAAGAAGGGAAAACAGGCCAAGGGATGATTCCACAGATTTATTATCAAGAACGCTGGAACAACACATGCAGGTAGATCTACAGAGTCCACAATTAGTCCAGTGGAACAGGTTCGGGGGCACCTCCCGATAATCCTTGTGCCAGGTAACAAAGCAATAGTCCACAATTAGTCCAAGGGATCCCAAAACAATCTCACGAACGACGAGATATGTCCTCAGCTCAAGTCTCGCCCCGTTCGCTTCCGCAGTCCCAGATGGACATGGGGTCTTGCCTCAGCTAAGAATCCCCACTCCTTCTCCTTCAAGGATCAACTCACATCTGATCTCAAAATAAGAATGGATTGTCTGAGCTCCTGGGATCCGCCCATGAAGGGGGGTAGGGGTCACACCTTCTATTCAATGGTTGGGTCCACCAGAAGATTCTAGACTGGTGGGCTCCGCTTAATCTATGTAGTATGTACATTTGACTAGCCACCTGCTGTGAGGAAGAATGGCTATTCCTCCACTAGTGATGTTGACAAAGCTTAATTACATTAGAGCTTAGGGCTGCAAGTATTGGGGGAAGGAGACATTGTTACAGGTGAACTCCCAGCCAAGAAAATACATAAATTATAGCTAATAGAAACCAGAGAACAGTTATATACATCAAATAGCATATTATTCAAATACAGGACAGGGCAAAAGTACATATCATGACAATCCCTTCCCCTCCCAATTTGTGTACGTACCAGGGACCTCTACAGGTCGCTGGTTAAGTACACACAGGCAGAGCGTAACTTACATGTGGCTTCATGCAGCCACGAATTGGCATCGTAGCTCTCCCACATCATTGCCCAGGAGAACATCTGCAGGCAGACCACCCATCACCCCAACCACACATCGCCTGACCCCAAAATACATCAAATGGCATATTATTCAAATACAGGACAGGGCAAAAGTACATATCATGACAGCTCTGTCTTCAACTAGGGCAGATAAGGTGGCGGATGCCCTGTTGGCTATCTTTTCACGTGTAGTATTTCCCAGGGAGATGCTTACTGATCAAGGGACCCAATTTATGTCTCGCCTAATGGAGGCTCTCTGTAAGAGAATGCAGGTGAAGCACCTGGTATCGAGTGCGTATCACCCACAGACCAATGGCTTGTGTGAACGCTTCAATGGTACCCTCAAACAGATGCTATGCAGGCTGGTTGAGACCCAAAGGCGTGACTGGGAGCGGTAACTCCCACACCTGCTATTCGCTTACCGAGAGGTTCCGCAGGCCTCAACGGGGTTCTCCCCCTTCGAGCTCCTGTACGGCAGGCGAGTCTGGGGACCCCTTGGGTTGGTCAGAGAATCCTGGGAAGAGGAGCCGAACCCTTCTGAAGTGTCCATAGTGGAGTATGTCATGCGCTTCCGTGACAAGATGCAGACCTTGACGCAGTTGGTGCATGAAAACATGACGCAGGCTCAGGCTGACCAGAAGCACTGGTATGACCAGAATGCCCGGGAGCGGGCCTACCACGTGGGTCAAAAGGTGTGGGTGCTGGTCCCCGTACCAACGGATAAGCTTCAGGCAGCCTGGGAGGGCCCGTACGTCGTCCACCAACAGCTCAACCCGGTCACCTACGTGGTCACGCTTGACCACGCTCGGGGTAGGCGAAAGGCCTTTCACGTCAACATGATGAAGGCTCATCATGAACGTGAAACCTTTCGTCCTACCGGTCTGCAGCTTTCCCGAAGACGGGGAGGAAGACACCCTCCTGGACATGCTGGCCCAAGCCAAGGCCGGTGGGTTCATCGAGGATGTGGAGATAAGCGCCTCACTAACCAAACCCCAGCAGTCGCAGTTGTGGACCAAGCTGGAACCCTTCTGTTCCGTGTTCTCCAACCGACCTGGAAGGACTGAGTTAGCAGTCCACGAGGTGGACACCGGGAATCATGCCCCACTACGGTGAACACCCTATCGAATTTCCGACCAGGTGCAGCAGGTTATGCGCCAAGAGATAGATGAGATGTTACAGCTGGGGGTGATTCGACGGTCAAAGAGTGCGTGGGCCTCGCCTGTAGTTCTCGTGCCCAAGAAAAACCTGACCACCCTGTTCTGCGTGGACTACAGGGGGTTCAACGCCATCACAGTCTCTGATGCGCACCTAATGCCGTGCATCGAGAAGCTGCTTGAGAAGTTAGCTCACGCAAACTACCTGACCATAATGGATCTGAGTCGAGGATACTGGCTGATTTCCCTGAGCCCCGAGGCGCAGGAGAAGTCCGCCTTTATCACACCCTTCGGACTGTACGAGGCCACAGTCATGCCCTTCGGCATGAAGAATGCCCCTGCCACTTTCCAGCGGATGGTCAACCTCCTGCTTCAGGGACTGGAGAAGTACGCGGTGGCGTACTTGGATGACATTGCCATCTTCAGTTCCACCTGGGATGAACACCTGCAGCATCTCGAGGAGGTGCTCAGGCGAATTCACCGAGCCGGACTTACTATCAAGCCGGGAAAGTGCCAGATGGGCATGAGTAAGGTCCACTACCTGGAGCACCGGATAGGCGGGGGCACCATGAAGCCAGAGCATGGCAATGGTGATGGGTTGGCCCACCAGAGTGAACCTGCTGAGGTGCGCATGGAGGAGCACCGAGAGGTAACTCTCTGTAGCGCAGACCAAAAGGGGGAGGTGTCACGATATTCTATGAAATGTAATGTGATTTTGTAGCTTTGCCTGTTAGACCCATGCTGCGGGCTAAAAAAAACCTTTTCTGTGTGTTTCTGCTGTGTGTAGAAAAGGTTTTTATTGCTTCTAGCTGCAAATTCCTGATTCTGGGCAACTTACTCATTCCCTCCCACCTAAAGAATTTATACGACCGCTGTAGTTGCAATAGACAATTGTACCACCTAAAACTGGTCTGATATCCCTCTCAAGACATGTGGTTCTTTGTCTTGTTATAGTGAGATATTGGGCCACCGATTTGGGCTAGGAAAATAAGTCCATTTTGCGGATCTCCATCGGTGGATCTGTCAGCCACTGTAAGCACGAGCCTCTAATTCCAACAGGTAAAAAGTACGGATTTCTACAGAACTGTGTGTCCCAACTAGGACAAATTTGGTCTCATTAAAAAGCCAATTTTAAAATAAGATGAATGCCGGGTGTGTTATGATACTGACATGTTCTGGAGCGGAGATACGAGCATTATAAAAATTTGTGTTAAATTTGGTAAGTCTGATGAAAGGGGAGGGTCTGGGTAATCCAACCCTTTTAGTGATGTCACCAGGCTTAGCTATAAGTTTTCTGCAAGGCACCCAGCAGTGAGTCTTACCTGAGGAGCCCTTACTGCTAGCCCTGATGAACTGGGATATTTGGGAACTCCGCCAACTAGCCTGGTTGCCTGCAATGTCCTGAACACATGTAAGTGTTAATTTCTCATTTAACCCCTGTTATTTTTATAATTACCTTGTACATATTTTCAATTGTCTCTTATTGTAACATCCTTGTAATAATTTTTATAAAAACTGCCTTAATCTTTTACAGAGTAAAATATTTAAATTACTAGTTTTCGTTCTTCCTGCTCTAAAACATACCCTAAGTCTTCTGAAGGGAATTACGCTACTGTTTTGGGTTAGCTTCGGACCCGTTGAATCGAAGCTGGTGGCAGCATACCTTGTTCTGTGCCTTTGGGAGTCGTTGCAGCGATGGCGGCATTGATAATTATTGTTCCTGCCTGAGTGGGAGTAGTTATATTGCCTCGCTGCAGCGTGCCCAATAGCCAGTACATAGCAGGCAGCCTTTCTGGTGACTAAATACCCTAGGTACAGAACCTAATCTGACCTGAGGGTAAGGGGGCACCAGAGAGCTGCAGGTTTGCAAGCGGAACTGTAAAGTGGGATATACATAAATCCCTGCAGTTCGTGTTATATTGCAGAGCAGTGGGATAACTAAAATAAGCCCCTGCTGTAAACTGATAGGCCAATAGCCTTGTGTTTGTTTTCATCACATTGTTAGCAGTGGAGGGATAACTAAGATAAGCCCCCCCTGCACATGTGATAGCCGTCTGTTGGCCTAAAGTCACCCTGATCCGTGACATAGGGGTGACTGTCACGGTGTGAATCGTGACACCCATAGTATCTGTGCATGTTTATAGTTATTGCAGGCCAAACAGGTCAGCAGCCTACATTTCAGAGACGTCATGTGTTCCCATCTCTTGCACACTTAAGTCTGCAGCTGATCTAAGAAGAGAATGCCACAGAGCATGGGATCTGATGAAATGTAAGTAGAATTACATACCAGGATGAGATAATATATATATATATATTAAGATTGCACTTACTTGCGGGTTGGGGAATACTCGCTTGGCAGCGACAAAACACACAGCAATACGTGTTCTCCTCAAAGACTCAACTGGGTTTATTGCACCATAGACCCCAGTGGCAGAAAAAACAAAACAATCTTCATATCACGGCAAATCAAAGTAACAATGTTCACTGCGTCACTCGGTTCCATCAGGACGGTGACCATACACTCTTGGTCGAGTCCAATATTCCGACTCGCTCTGGAGCCAAACACACAGTCTGGTATTACCTGCTCGTCAGTGCTGCAGGTTTTCCACTGGCAGTACAACACGGGACCTGTTTCTGGCTCTGCAGATCCCTGTCCTCACCTCGTGCTGTTCAGGGATCCAGTCCTCCTCCCAGGACCTCCCAACACCCAGGTTACTCGGGATCACACAGATGGCCTGTCCGGGTACTATTCAGGACGTCCATCCCTGGCTGGGACCATCCAATACCCAGGCCAACAGTAGCAAAGTCCCACCACGTGCTCTTCAGGGCTAGCACACCCAACACCGAGGTTTCTCTCAGGACCTTGGACCTGTACCATCCAGGTCTGCACACTCAGACCACACAGGACCCCTCTGCAGTGTCCAGCCAGGACACATGGAAGTATGTCCACACTTGCAGACTCCCAAAACACTCACACCATGTGCTACACACACCTCCCTTACATAGGTGTAACCACACCCAGTTACCTGTCACATGGTCAGGTGAGCGTGACATCACCACAGGTCCTTCAACACAAAACCATCTTAGGTGTTCAAACACGCCTCTTTGGGTGGGTTTGTAGGTGACTGGACCCACCCATCTCTCCAATCACCTGGAAACCTTCCCAATGTAAACAAATCCCTCAGTAGTAGATCTGCTTGAGCAAAACATACCCAGGCTTCCATCACAGGGCCACCTACCTCTGCGATACATACCGTCCATCAATCACATGACCAGTCGCTGTTTCAACACAATTATGTCTCTAAGTGCATCCCGAAGTGCACATGCAGCGCCCCCTGGCTGCAACATTGGTCACTGCACCACATACCTCCCCCCTTTGTTCAACCCTATTGGGGTGGACACATGATATAAACCCGGGGTTCCGTTACCGGGAACCCACGTCACCTTTGATAGGCCTCCCCCACCCCCAGCGGTCAGTTCGACGGTCCTGGGCTTCAACCCTTGAGTCACCATCCGTTTGTGTCAGTAGACCCTTTTTGGTCAACCCACTTACAGACGAGCTGACTGTCTGGTCTGAGTCTCCGCTACTACCAGGTCTCCCACCTCGGTCACTCAGCCCGGAGTTAACAGAAGAGTCACTTCTTTGGACTCTTCTACTCTTTAGGGTGCCTTTTCGTATCTCCATATTCTGGGTTGGAAGTGGTCGCCATCTTATATTCTGCAGCTGTTTATTAATCTTCAGACGTTCCAGTCTTAGCTGCTCTATCTCCTTTAGATACATCACCTGGTATTCAAGAAGCACTTGAATTTTCCTAAGGCTATCTACTGAGCCAATTACAACAAATGGAACCATCTCATCTTCACCAGTTACCTGGACTTCACCATCATCCGGAATCCTCAGTCTTACCACACCAGATCTATTCACTAGGTCCTGCATCACTTTTCCAAATCTTCCAATGACTTTCCCCACCAGACTTCTGGGTACTTGAACAATGTCTTCCACAAAGCCCAGCCGACTTTGAGCTTTCCTGGCATGCTCCAAACGTCGAGCGGCTTCCTTATTTCTCAACAAGATCATCTGTTTCGTACGAAGACATTGTAGGTGCATATCATTCAGGATAGCCACCCGCTTCACTGTGACTTCCCTAGTTGACAGTATCACCAACTGTTTCGTCTCTGGGGCCCAGTTCACACTACATGCTTCCACTGTTTTCCTAAAGGCCTCATGCACACCCTCATTGGTACACGCATCTTGCACATCTTCAGGTACATCTATCACACACTTGATCTCACTCTCTTCATGGACAGACTGCTCCCCTTTTGCCATGGACCTTTCCATTAAGACATCTGCCACGACCGGGTGGCTGTCTTGTTCTGTTTTTAGTGCCAACTCTTCCTCCGCTTTACAGTCTACCAGAACCCTGGCCAGGATGGGCACTGGCAACTTCACCTCGTTACCACTCTCTGGTACCACCGCTGTGAGTCTGTGACCAGGATCTCCTTCTCTTGCAGAAGACCATTTAATGCTTCTAGGAAATAGCGACCACAATATTGTACAGTTTCACCTGTCTTTCACTAGGGGGACTTGTCAGGGAGTCACAAAAACACTGAACTTTAGGAAGGCAAAGTTTGACCAGCTTAGAGATGTGCTTAATCTGGTAGACTGGGACAATATCCTCAGAACCACGGTGGACCACGGTGTGAATTACTTGTACGATGGACTCCTCGCCAGAGACGGACTACACCTCAACAAACCTGGGAAACACACATTCGCCAGAAGACTCGCTACACTCATCAGGAGGGCGTTAAACTAGAAGAAGAGGGGACGGGAGGAAAAACATTAGACTTGAACAAAGAAGATCCAGGAAAACATACTCAGAAGGGAGGTAAGAACATTTCTAAAACAATCCACAGCGAGGAGATTGGAACAAAACAAAATCCTCTAAACTGCATGCTCGCAAACGCCAGAAGCCTGACAAACAAGATGGAAGAACTAGAAGCAGAAATATCTACAGGTAACTTTGACATAGTGGGAATAACCGAGACATGGTTAGATGAAAGCTATGACTGGGCAGTTAACTTACAGGGTTACAGTCTGTTTAGAAAGGATCGTAAAAATCGGAGAGGAGGAGGGGTTTGTCTCTATGTAAAGTCTTGTCTAAAGTCCACTTTAACCCCTTCATGACCAGGGGATTTTTCGTTTTCCTGTGTTTGTTTTTCGCTCCCCTCCTTCCCAGAGCCATAACTTTTTTATTTTTCCGTCAATTTGGCCATGTGAGGGCTTATTTTTTGCGGGACGAGTTGTACTTTTGAATGACATCATTGGTTTTAGCATGTCGTGTACTAGAAAACGGGAAAAAAATTCCAAGTGCGGTGAAATTGCAAAAAAAGTGCAATCCCACATTGGTTTTTTGTTTGGCTTTTTTGCTAGGTTCACTAAATGCTAAAACTGACCTGCCATTATGATTCTCCAGGTCAGTACGAGTTCATAGACACCTAACATGACTAGGTTATTTTTTATCTAAGTGGTGAAAAAAAATTCCAAACTTTGCTAAAAAAAAAAAAAAAAAATTGCGCCATTTTCCGATACTCGTAGCGTCTCCATTTTTCATGATCTGGGGTCGGTTGAGGGCTTATTTTTTGCGTGCCGAGATGACGTTTTTAATGATAGCATTTTGGTGCAGATACGTTCTTTTGATCGCCCGTTATTGCATTTTAATGCAATGTCGCGGCGACCAAAAAAACGTAATTCTGGCGTTTCGAATTTTTTTCCCGCTATGCTGTTTAGCGATCAGGTTAATACTTTTTTTTAATTGATAGATCGGGCGATTCTGAGCGCGGCGATACCAAATATGCGTAGATTTGATTTTTTATTATTGATTTATTTTGATTGGGGCGAAAGGGGGGTGATTTAAACTTTTATGTTTTTTTTATTTTTTTCACATTTTTTTAAACTTTTTTTCTTAACTTTTGCCATGCTTCAATAGCCTCCATGGGAGGCTAGAAGCTGGCACAGGACGATCGGCTCTGCTACATAGCAGCGATCTGCTGATCGCTGCTATGTAGCAGAAATGGAGGTGTGCTGTGAGCGCCGACCACACGGTGGCGCTCACAGCCACCGCTCATCAGTAACCATAGAGGTCTCTGGGACCTCTATGGCTACAATATACAAGCATCGCCGACCCCCGATCATGTGACGGGGTCGGCGATGACGTCATTTCCGGCCGCCCGGCCGGAAGCGGTAGTTAAATGCCGCTGTCTGCGTTTGACAGCGGCATTTAACTAGTTAATAGGTGCGGGCAGATCGCGATTCTGCCCGCACCTATTGCGGGCACATGTCAGCTGTTCAAAACAGCTGATATGCCCCGGCTTTGATGCGGGCTCACCGCGGAGCCCTGCATCAAAGCAGGGGAGCCGGCATCGGACGGTATAGTACGTCCGATGCCGGTAAGGGGTTAAGGGAGGATATTAGCGAAGGAAATGAGGATGTCGAGTCCATATGGGTCGAAATTCATGGAGGGAAAAATGGTAACAAAATTCTCATTGGGGTCTGTTACAAACCCCCAAATATAACAGAAACCATGGAAAGTCTACTTCTAAAGCAGATAGATGAAGCTGCAACCCATAATGAGGTCCTGGTTATGGGGGACTTTAACTACCCGGATATTAACTGGGAAACAGAAACCTGTGAAACCCATAAAGGCAACAGGTTTCTGCTAATAACCAAGAAAAATTATCTTTCACAATTGGTGCAGAATCCAACCAGAGGAGCAGCACTTTTAGACCTAATACTATCTAATAGACCTGACAGAATAACAAATCTGCAGGTGGTTGGGCATTTAGGAAATAGCGACCACAATATTGTGCAGTTTCACCTGTCTTTCACTAGGGGGACTTGTCAGGGAGTCACAAACACACTGAACTTTAGGAAGGCAAAGTTTGACCAGCTTAGAGATGCCCTTAATCTGGTAGACTGGGACAATATCCTCAGAAATAAGAATACAGATAATAAATGGGAAATGTTTAAGAACATCCTAAATAGGCAGTGTAAGCGGTTTATACCTTGTGGGAATAAAAGGACTAGAAATAGGAGAAACCCAATGTGGCTAAACAAAGAAGTAAGACAGGCAATTAACAGTAAAAAGAAAGCATTTGCACTACTAAAGCAGGATGGCACCATTGAAGCTCTAAAAAACTATAGGGAGAAAAATACTTTATCTAAAAAACTAATTAAAGCTGCCAAAAAGGAAACAGAGAAGCACATTGCTAAGGAGAGTAAAACTAATCCCAAACTGTTCTTCAACTATATCAATAGTAAAAGAATAAAAACTGAAAATGTAGGCCCCTTAAAAAATAGTGAGGAAAGAATGGTTGTAGATGACGAGGAAAAAGCTAACATATTAAACACCTTCTTCTCCATGGTATTCACGGTGGAAAATGAAATGCTAGGTGAAATCCCAAGAAACAATGAAAACCCTATATTAAGGGTCACCAATCTAACCCAAGAAGAGGTGCGAAACCGGCTAAATAAGATCAAAATAGATAAATCTCCGGGTCCGGATGGCATACACCCACGAGTACTAAGGGAACTAAGTAATGTAATAGATAAACCATTATTTCTTATTTTTAGGGACTCTATAGCGACAGGGTCTGTTCCGCAGGATTGGCGCATAGCAAATGTGGTGCCAATATTCAAAAAGGGCTCTAAAAGTGAACCTGGAAATTATAGGCCAGTAAGTCTAACCTCTATTGTTGGTAAAATATTTGAAGGGTTTCTGAGGGATGTTATTCTGGATTATCTCAATGAGAATAACTGTGTAACTCCATATCAGCATGGGTTTATGAGAAATCGCTCCTGTCAAACCAATCTAATCAGTTTTTATGAAGAGGTAAGCTATAGACTGGACCACGGTGAGTCATTGGACGTGGTATATCTCGATTTTTCCAAAGCGTTTGATACCGTGCCTCACAAGAGGTTGGTACACAAAATGAGAATGCTTGGTCTGGGGGAAATTGTGTGTAAATGGGTTAGTAACTGGCTTAGTGATAGAAAGCAGAGGGTGGTTATAAATGGTATAGTCTCTAACTGGGTCGCTGTGACCAGTGGGGTACCGCAGGGGTCAGTATTGGGACCTGTTCTCTTCAACATACTCATTGATGATCTGGTAGAAGGTTTACACAGTAAAATATCGATATTTGCAGATGATACAAAACTATGTAAAGCAGTTAATACAAGAGAAGATAGTATTCTGCTACAGATGGATCTGGATAAGTTGGAAACTTGGGCTGAAAGGTGGCAGATGAGGTTTAACAATGATAAATGTAAGGTTATACACATGGGAAGAAGGAATCAATGTCACCATTACACACTGAACGGGAAACCACTGGGTAAATCTGACAGGGAGAAGGACTTGGGGATCCTAGTTAATGATAAACTTACCTGGAGCAGCCAGTGCCAGGCAGCAGCTGCCAAGGCAAACAGGATCATGGGGTGCATTAAAAGAGGTCTGGATACACATGATGAGAGCATTATACTGCCTCTGTACAAATCCCTAGTTAGACCGCACATGGAGTACTGTGTCCAGTTTTGGGCACCGGTGCTCAGGAAGGACATAATGGAACTAGAGAGAGTACAAAGGAGGGCAACAAAATTAATAAAGGGGATGGGAGAACTACAATACCCAGATAGATTAGCGAAATTAGGATTATTTAGTCTAGAAAAAAGACGACTGAGGGGCGATCTAATAACCATGTATAAGTATATAAGGGGACAATACAAATATCTCGCTGAGGATCTGTTTATACCAAGGAAGGTGACGGGCACAAGGGGGCATTCTTTGCGTCTGGAGGAGAGAAGGTTTTTCCACCAACATAGAAGAGGATTCTTTACTGTTAGGGCAGTGAGAATCTGGAATTGCTTGTCTGAGGAGGTGGTGATGGCGAACTCAGTCGAGGGGTTCAAGAGAGGCCTGGATGCCTTCCTGGAGCAGAACAATATTGTATCATACAATTATTAGGTTCTGTAGAAGGACGTAGATCTGGGGATTTATTATGATGGAATATAGGCTGAACTGGATGGACAAATGTCTTTTTTCGGCCTTACTAACTATGTTACTATGTTACTATGCTTCCCTGAGCACATCCACATCTTCCCTTAAGGCTTTATTCACACTTTGCCACGTTGACAGGTGATGTTTGAGCTCAGAGACTTCCTTCTCCAGTTCAACTACTCTGTGCTCAGCGGCTTGTCTCAGATGCCTTAACTCGGCCTGTAAATCTGTTACCTTTTGCTTCTCATGAGACAACTCATTAGCGAGATCATGGACCTCCTTTTTATCAACCTTTTCAGAGGGTGCAATTTGTTCAGTCCCTTTTCCTCTTTTACGTCTCCGGCGACGGGAGGAAGACTTGCCACTTGTACTTGAGTCAGCTATACTGCACTCTTTTCCGCTGGCGTCATCATCTGAATGGGAGTCACCACCACCCAATCGGTAATCCTGTGACCCGTAGTCGCCCCTTACACAGGTCATAATTTCTGTTATGGCTGCCCCTGCCATCCTGACTTTACCTTGTGGAGCACTGTCGTTCCCCTGTGTCAGTGTTTCTGTCCGCACAACCTCGTACTCAGCTCTAGTGGTTGCTACTGGTAATGAAACGTCACATTCACCCCCAGGGCCACCTACCTCTGTGATACATATCGGCCATCAATCACATGACCAGCCGCTGTTTCAACACAGTTATGTCTCCAAGTGCATCACGAAGTGCACATGCAGCGCCCCCTGGCTGCAACATTGGTCACTGCACCACAATATATATATATCCCTCCTAAGGCAGCAACAACAGATCTGGAAGGAAGAAGGGGAACATGAAGCACCATGGCAAGACAGGCCGCAGCGTGGGACGTACGATCGTCAGATAATAGAGGTGGCTGACATGGACAAATCCTACCAATGGCTGGAGAATGCTGGACTCCGAGGCAGCACATAGGCACCAATCATAGCGACACAAGAGCAAGCACTAAGTACCAGATCCATAGAAGCAGGAATCTACCACACAAGACAAGACCGAAGGTGCAGACTATGCAAAGAAACCTCAGAAACCGTCCGACACATAGTGGCAGGGTGCAAAATGCAAGAACAGCGTATATCGAATTCCACAACCCAGTAGCGGGAACTGTATACAGGAATATCTGCACAGCGTATGGGCTAAGTTCAGGTGGGAGACCACAGAAAAACTGGTGGAGAGTTAAAGTGCTAAAATCCTGTGGGATTTCAAGATCCAGATGGATAAGCGGGTGTTGGCTAACCAACCAGACATTGTGATAGTAGACAAGAATCAGAAGACCACAATGATAATAGATGTGGCAGTAACATCAGAAAGAAGGAATATGAGAAGCTGGAGAAATACCAGGACCTCAAAGGAGAACTGGAGAAGATGTGAAAGATGAAGGCAACAGTGATTCCAGTGGTGATAGGAGCACTTGGAGCAGTGACCTCTAATGTGGAAGAATGGCTACCACAGATCCCAGGAGCAACATCTGAGCTCTGTCCAGAAAAGCGCAATACTGGGAACAACTAAAATCCTGCGCAGAACCCTCAAAGTCCTAGGCCTCTGGTAGAGGACCCAAGAATGAGAAAGGACAACAAAGACCACCTCCATTGGGGGTGAGAAGAAGTTATATATATACTATATATACTGTATATAGAAAAGTGTGAAACAACTGAAAATATGTCTTATATTCTAGGTTCTTCAAAGTAGCCACCTTTTGCTTTGATGACTGCTTTGCACACTCTTGGCATTCTCTTGATGAGCTTCTAGAGGTAGTCACCGGGAATAGTCTTCCAACAATCTTGAAGGAGTTCCCAGAGATGCTTAGCACTTGTTGGCCCTTTTGCCTTCACTCTGCGTCCAGCTCACCCCAAACCATCTCTATTGGGTTCAGGTCTGGTGACTGTGGACCCCAGGTCATCTGGCGTAGCCCCCATCACTCTCCTTCTTGGTCAAATAGCCCTTACACAGCCTGGAGGTGTTTGGGGTCATTGTCCTGTTGAAAAATAAATGATGATCCAACTAAACGCAAACCGGATGGAATAGCATGCCGCTGCAAGATGCTGTGGTAGCCATGCTGGTTCAGTATGCCTTCAATCTACTATATAATTGTCTAAGGGTCACTTCCGTCTTTCTGTCCTTCTGTCTGTCTGTCACAGATAGCCATTGGTCGCGGCCTCTGTCTGTCAAGGAAATCCAAGTCAAAATGTGGGGTGGGTTAGTCGGGAGGTATTTTAATTCTTTCAAAAAGGGGAAAAAAGAGATGGACTGACAGTACACTGGTAATTGAAATGTGAAGGTTGGAGGGTGGAGCTGGGTATTATTCAGGGAATGTACTGGGTGTGCTGATGCGGCGGAGAAGTACGAGGGAGGAAGGGTGTGCAGCGTACTAAAAGTTTATTTAGTTTCTTGCAGTTGTAATTTAATACAGGTTGAATTATATTGTTCTTCTAAGAATTGCGCCGAATTCTGTTATAAACGGTAGCGGGAGGCGGAAGGAGAAGGTTACGTTAACAAGAGTGTTCGCAATGGGTGATGGTGCCCCACTCTTGATAAGAGGCAGAATGTATAGTATTGGGGGGTGTGAGGGAGGGGGGGTAGGGGTAAGGGTGGGGAGGGAAGTTAGACAGCTCAGAACGGGAAGTAAAGACATAACTAAAGATGATGAGTCACATAATAGGGGACCGCTTTAAGATTTTGAGTTGGAATGTGAGAGGTCTGGCGGATAAATCTAGGAGAGCTGCGAGCTTGCAGTATGCGAAGGATCAGCGGGCTTCTATGATATGCTTGCTAGAGACGCACTTGATACAGGAGAAAGTGGATGTACTGAATAGACGTTGGATACAGAAAGGGTATCATTCTACCTTTTCGACGTACTCAAGAGGTGTGTCAGTGTTGGTGCCGGTGGGAGTGCAGTATGAAGAGGTGAAAGTATGTGTGGATGCTGAGGGTCAGTATGTGGTGATACAATGTATATTGTATGGAGTGAGATTGTGTGTGGCGGCAATGTATATTCCACCTCCATATTCAAGTAAGAAGATCAGGGAGGTGTTGGAGAGGGTGCAACGATGGGAACCACTACCACTCTTAATTATTGGGGATTTGAACAATATCTGTGATGACTTTTGGGATAAAAATAAGAACACCCAGAACAGGTCAGAGGGGCACACTACAACATTTGGTACCTATGTGCGTGAAATAGGCATGATTGATCTATGGAGAGTTAGACATGTTGGGGAGAGAGGGTACTCGTGCTACTCGCCGGCTCATGCTACGCTATCCAGAATTGATATGGCGCTGGGTAACCGCCTGTTGGACACAATGGTGGGAGAGGTGCGTTATCTGCCGAGGGCCCTTTCGGATCACAGTCCAATTGAGGTGGAGGTTAGGTTGTTGGGGACACGGACCGCAAGTGGGAGAGAATGGAAGATCCATCCTAACTGGTTACAGAGTATTGATTTGGACGGTATAGGGAAGGAGGTGACGGAATTCTTTGCTTTAAATGATGGGAGTACAGATGCTCTAACTGTTTGGGATGCAATGAAAGCGTACCTGAGAGGGTTACTATTTAGAGACATTAGTAGGTGTAAGAGGAAGACGAGGGAAGCGGAGAGAGTGGCGTTGGAGGAGCTGAAAGCCGCAGAGGACGAGATGGTAGTGCTGGGGACTTCTGAGGCAGAGAAAAGGTTGAGAACAGCGCAAAATTGTATGGAAAAGATTCTGCTGGGAAAAGCTGAAAGGAAGCGGGAGTTTCAGAGGGTGGCTTATTTTCAGGAGGGAGAAACAGTGGGACACATGCTATCGGTGGTAGCCGCGGCTCAGCGTGGTACCTCGTATGTACATTCGTTGGTTTCAGATGGGGGGAGCAGGGTATCTGAAACACCTGAAATTATAAAGGTCTTTGCGGACTTTTACGCGGACTTATATTCCTCCAGGGTCAATGAGTCAGCCGGAGATACGGAGACTTTCCTTGAGAGTCTGGGTCTTCCGAAATTGAGTGAGGAGGATGGGGTGAGCCTCGATGCCCCTATCACCGAGGAGGAACTGAGTCGGGCGCTGAAGTCTATGGCTAATGGGAAGGCACCTGGGGTTGATGGGTTACCAGCCGAAATCTATAAAAGTTTGGAGGAAGTGCTGATTCCCAGATTAAAGTTAGTACTGGAGGAGGCTGGATGCCAAGGGTATCTCCCAGCATCTATGAGGGAGGCTATTATAGTGGTTATTCCGAAGGAGGATAAGGATCTGGGGAAGCCTGAGTCGTATCGACCAATCTCTCTGTTAACCATCGATGTCAAACTCTTGGCCAAGGTGTTAGCTACCCGTTTGTCCAGCGTCATTGCTAGCCTTGTACATCCGGATCAGTCTGGTTTTATGCCTGACAGGTCTACAGCGGTTAATCTGCGGAGGCTGCATATGAACCTACAGCTGAAGTCTGACAACTGTGGCCGAAGGGTTATTGCATCCTTGGATGCCCATAAGGCGTTTGACAGTGTGGAGTGGGGATATCTCTGGCGGGTGTTGAAGTGTATGGGTATTGGTCCGCAATTTGTGGCATGGACTCAACTGTTATATTCACTACCAACAGCTAGAATTAGAGTGAATGGGGAACTTTCTCAGCCTATAAAGTTGGCCAGAGGTACGAGGCAGGGTTGCCCACTGTCGCCCCTTCTGTTTGCCTTAGCTGTGGAGCCACTGGCCGCTAAGATCCGACAATCGGATGAGGTTCCTGGGTTCAGATATGGGAGTGTTGAGGAGAAGATCGCGTTATATGCAGATGACATTTTACTGTTCCTGGCGGACCCGGATGAAGCCTTGAATGGGGCTATCGAGATCATTGGGAAATTTGGAGCCTTGTCGGGATTGAGGATAAATTGGGATAAATCGGTCCTCTTCGAGGTGGATGGGGTGGAGGAGAGCAGAAGTGAGCCATTGGGAGAGGGGCGGCTTAAGGTGGCATCCCTTTTCAAATACCTGGGAATATGGATCTCGATGCCAGTTACAGAGTTTTTGTATAGGAATTTGACTCCTCTCATGGGCGCCCTTAAAGCAAAAGTGGATGCGTGGAATAAATTACACCTATCGGTGGTGGGTAGGGTTAATCTCATTAAAATGGTTCTGATGCCCAAATTACTTTACGTCCTACATAATGCGCCAGTTTGGATTCCACGTGGGAAATTCCGGCAGATTAATGCTCTTTTTAGAAGCCTGATATGGGGGAGGCGGTACCCACGTATCCGCCTGGAGACGCTTCAGCGACCCAAGGAAGATGGAGGATTGGCTTTACCCAATCCTGAGTTATATTTTCTTGCAGCCCAGAGCCAGCATTTGAAGGGCTGGGCGCGGGGAGCGTCTACCAGTGCGGTACAACACTTGATGGAGAGGGTGACAAACCGAAGACCGGTGGCGCAGTGTCTGGAGGATGGCTCCTTGGGAGTATTGGGGAAATTATACCCAACTATGTTTTTGATACATAAATTATGGACCAGACTGCGACATATTCGGGGGGTTACGGGGCTGACTAAATTTACACCGATATGGCTTAATAATAATTTGGTTGAGTTTGCGGCTCTTGGAGTGCTGGTGGAGTGGCAGGCCAAAGGAATCCACTTGGTGGCTCAGATAATTCAACAACAAGGATTAAAGTCCTTTTCGCAGCTGCAGGGAGAGTTTGGATTGAGACCGACTGGGGAGTATCAATATGCTCAGATGAAACATGCCTTTAAAGCGCAAAACAAGGGCGGTGGTATTGAGATCCAGGAGGACATAGTTCTGGAATACGTATGTGGGGAAGGGTCCACAAGGGGAGTCATTACCACCCTTTATAAGGACCTTCTACATGCATATTTACTAGACTTCCCTCTAAAAGCGAGAGCGAAATGGGAAAGAGATTTAGGCCCAATGGAGGATGAAACCTGGGAGTCGGTGTTGGAGTGGGTTCCACGAGTGTCACTGAGCGAGCCGTATAGACTATCGCAGCTGTACATCTTGCACAGAGTCTATAAATCACCGGAAGTGTTGCACAGAGCGGGGTTGCGTGCGGACTCTGAATGCCCGAGATGTAAGACTGAGAATGCAGGAATATACCACATGATGTGGACATGTCCAAGACTGGTTGCTTTCTGGTTGGTGGTAATGAGCCGTGTGGAAGGGGCGTATAAATGCAGAGTGCCGAGAGATCCGATAGTGTGTATACTGGGACATGTAGAGGAAATTAGAGTGGATAACACCTGGAAGATAGCAATAGCTAGGCTATTATATATGGCAAGGAAGGTAATAGCAAGGAACTGGATCAAGGATGATCCGCCTACAAGGGGTGAATTCCTGAAATATGTTAAACATGGTCTCAATTTGGAAAGGGGGGTATACAAAAGACGTGGGAAAATAGAAACGTTTGATAAAATGTGGTCTCCGTGGCTCGAGCTGGGATAGTAGGTATGGGAAATGGGAGGATGAGGGCCTCTGAAAGGAAGAGAGTGCTAAAGAACAAGCGGACATAAGTGATTCAAATGGCTCAAAGAGCCATCAATACTGGTAACAAAGTATAACTGGGTATGAGCTGTCAGGGGAGGGAGAGGTTTGGGTTTTGTTGGGATTGTTGGGGGTTTGGAAAATGTAAAAATTTTGTAATATACTGGAAAATGCATAAATTGTATTGTTCATATTCGCTTTCAATAAAAATCTATTTAATAAAAAAAAAAAAAGGAAATCCAAGTCGCTGATTGGTCGCGGCAAAAGAGCCACGACCAATCAGCGACGGGCACAGTCCGGAAGAAAATGGCCGCTCCTTACGCCCCTCAGTCAGTGCCTGTAGCCCGCATACTCCCCTCCGGTCACCGCTAACACTGGGTTAATGCCAATGGTAACGTACCGCGTTATGCCGCGGGTAACGCACTCCATTACCGCTGCTATTAACCCTGTGTGTCCCCAACTTTTTACTATTGATGCTGCCTATGCGGCATCAATAGTAAAAAATATAATGTTAAAAATAATTTAAAAAAAACAAAAAACCTGCTATACTCACCCTCCGTTGTCCGCAGAGCCGGCCGCCATCTTCCGTTCCTGGCGATACATTGCAAAATTACCCAGAAGACTTAGCGGCCTCACAAGACCGCTAAGTCATCTGGGTAATTTCGCAATGCATCCTGGGAACAGCAGATGGCGGCAGCCGCGCGCTACAAGGGCCCCTGGGATCCGAAGGTGAGTATGTTAGAACTACAATGGGCCTTCGGATTCAAAGGGGAGTATGTTCATTTTTTAATCTGTGACATACGTGACTGGGCAATATACTACATAGCTGGGCAATATACTGTGTGACTGGGCAATATACTATGTAGCTGAGCAATATACTATGTAGCTGAGCAATATACTACGTAGCTGGGCAATATACTATGTGACAGGGCAATATACTATGTAGCTGAGCAATATACTACGTAGCTGAGCAATATACTACGTAGCTGGGCAATATACTACGTGACTGGGCAATATACTACGTGACTGGGCAATATACTATGTAGCTGAGCAATATACTATGTAGCTGAGCAATATACTACGTAGCTGGGCAATATACTATGTGACAGGGCAATATACTATGTAGCTGAGCAATATACTACGTAGCTGAGCAATATACTACGTAGCTGGGCAATATACTATGTGACTGGGCAATATACTACGTGACTGGGCAATATACTATGTAGCTGAGCAATATACTATGTAGCTGAGCAATATACTACGTAGCTGGGCAATATACTATGTGACAGGGCAATATACTATGTAGCTGAGCAATATACTATGTAGCTGAGCAATATACTACGTAGCTGGGCAATATACTACGTAGCTGGGCAATATACTATGTGACTGGGCAATATACTATGTAGCTGAGCAATATACTATGTAGCTGAGCAATATACTACGTAGCTGGGCAATATACTACGTAGCTGGGCAATATACTATGTGACTGGGCAATATACTATGTAGCTGAGCAATATACTATGTAGCTGAGCAATATACTACGTAGCTGGGCAATATACTATGTGACTGGGCAATATACTATGTAGCTGAGCAATATACTATGTAGCTGTGCAATATACTACGTAGCTGGGCAATATACTATGTGACTGGGCAATATACTATGTGACTGGGCAATATACTATGTGGCTGGGCAATATACTATGTAGCTGAGCAATATACTACGTAGCTGGGCAATATACTATGTGACTGGGCAATATACTATGTGGCTGGGCAATATACTATGTGACTGGGCAATATACTATGTAGCTGAGCAACATACTATGTAGCTGAGCAATATACTACGTAGCTGGTCAATATACTACGTGACTGGGCAATATACTACGTGACTGGGCAATATACTATGTGACTGGGCAATATACTATGTAGCTGGGCAATATACTACGTCACTCGGCAATATACTACGTGGCTGGGCAATATACTATGTCACTCGGCAATATACTACGTGGCTGGGCAATATACTACGTCACTCGGCAATATACTACGTGGCTGGGCAATATACTACGTCGCTGTGCAATATACTACGTGGCTGGGCAATATACTACGTCGCTGTGCAATATACTACGTGGCTGGGCAATATACTACGTCACTCGGCAATATACTACGTGGCTGGGCAATATACTACGTGGCTGGGCAATATACTACGTCGCTGGGCAATATACTAAGTCACTGGGCAATATACTACATCACTGGGCAATATACAACGTGGCTCTGTGCTGTATACTATGACGCTGTGCAATATACTACGTCACTGGGCAATATACTATGTAGCTGGGCAATATACTACGTAGCTGTGCAATATACTACGTCGCTGTGCAATATACTACGTCGCTGTGCAATATACTACGTGGCTGGGCAATATACTACGTCGCTGTGCAATATACTACGTGGCTGGGCAATATACTACGTCACTCGGCAATATACTACGTGGCTGGGCAATATACTACGTGGCTGGGCAATATACTACGTAGCTGGGCAATATACTACGTCACTGGGCAATATACTACGCGGCTGAGCAATATACTACGTGACTGGGCAATATACTACATAGCTGGGCAATATACTATGTGACTGGGCAATATACTATGTAGCTGAGCAATATACTATGTAGCTGAGCAATATACTACGTAGCTGGGCAATATACTATGTGACTGGGCAATATACTATGTAGCTGAGCAATATACTATGTAGCTGAGCAATATACTACGTAGCTGGGCAATATACTATGTGACTGGGCAATATACTATGTAGCTGAGCAATATGCTATGTAGCTGAGCAATATACTACGTAGCTCGGCAATATACTACGCGGCTGAGCAATATACTACGTGACTGGGCAATATACTAAATAGATGGGCAATATACTATGTAGCTGAGCAATATACTATGTAGCTGAGCAATATACTACGTAGCTGGGCAATATACTATGTGACTGGGCAATATACTATGTAGCTGAGCAATATACTATGTAGCTGAGCAATATACTACGTAGCTGAGCAATATACTATGTGACTGGGCAATATACTATGTAGCTGGGCAATATACTACGTCACTCGGCAATATACTACGTGGCTGGGCAATATACTATGTAGCTGAGCAATATATTATGTAGCTGAGCAATATACTACGTAGCTGGGCAATATACTACGTGACTGGGCAATATACTATGTAGCTGAGCAATATGCTATGTAGCTGAGCAATATACTACGTAGCTGGGCAATATACTATGTGACTGGGCAATATACTATGTAGCTGGGCAATATACTACGTCACTCGGCAATATACTACGTGGCTGGGCAATATACTACGTGGCTGGGCAATATACTATGTAGCTGAGCAATATACTACGTAGCTGGGCAATATACTACGTGACTGGGCAATATACTACGTGACTGGGCAATATACTATGTGACTGGGCAATATACTATGTAGCTGAGCAATATGCTATGTAGCTGAGCAATATACTACGTAGCTCGGCAATATACTATGTGACTGGGCAATATACTATGTAGCTGAGCAATATACTATGTAGCTGAGCAATATACTACGTAGCTGGGCAATATACTATGTGACTGGGCAATATACTATGTAGCTGAGCAATATACTATGTAGCTGAGCAATATACTACGTGGCTGGGCAATATACTACATGGCTGGGCAATATACTATGTAGCTGAGCAATATACTATGTAGCTGAGCAATATACTACGTAGCTGGGCAATATACTACGTGACTGGGCAATATACTATGTGACTGGGCAATATACTATGTGACTGGGCAATATACTATGTAGCTGGGCAATATACTACGTCACTCGGCAATATACTACGTGGCTGGGCAATATACTACGTCACTCTGCAATATACTACGTGGCTGGGCAATATACTACGTCGCTGTGCAATATACTACGTGGCTGGGCAATATACTACGTCACTCGGCAATATACTACGTCACTGGGCAATATACTACATCACTGGGCAATATACTACGTGGCTCTGTGCTGTATACTATGACGCTGTGCAATATACTACGTCACTGGGCAATATACTATGTAGCTGGGCAATATACTACGTAGCTGGGCAATATACTACGTCACTGGGCAATATACTACGTCGCTGTGCAATATACTACGTGGCTGGGCAATATACTACGTGGCTCTGTGCTGTATACTACGTCACTGGGCAATATACTACGTGGCTGGGCAATATACTACGTGGCTGGGCAATATACTACGTCACTGGGCAATATACTACGTGGCTGGGCAATATACTACGTGGCTCTGTGCTGTATACTACGTCACTGTGCAATATACTACGTAGCTGGGCAATATACTACGTGGCTGGGCAATATACTACGTAGCTGGGCAATATACTACGTGACTGGGCAATATACTACGTGGCTGGGCAATATACTACGTAGCTGGGCAATATACTACGTAGCTGGGCAATATACTATGTGGCTGGGCAATATACTACGTAGCTGGGCAATATACTACGTGGCTGGGCAATATACTACATGGCTCTGTGCTGTATACTACGTCACTGGGCAATATACTACGTGGCTCTGCGCTGTATACTACGTCACTGGGCAATATACTACGTGGCTGGGCAATATACTACGTGGCTGGGCAATATACTACGTGGCTCTGTGCTGTATACTACGTCACTGGGCAATATACTACGTGGCTGGGCAATATACTACGTGGCTCTGTGCTGTATACTACATCACTGGGCAATATACTACGTGGCTGGGCAATATACTACGTGGCTGGGCAATATACTACGTGGCTCTGTGCTGTATACTACGTCACTGTGCAATATACTACGTAGCTGGGCAATATACTACGTGGCTGGGCAATATACTACGTAGCTGGGCAATATACTACGTAGCTGGGCAATATACTACGTCACTGGGCAATATACTACATGACTGGGCAATATACTACGTGGCTGGGCAATATACTACGCAGCTGGGCAATATACTATGTGACTGGGCAATATACTACATAGCTGGGCAATATACTACGTGACTGGGCAATATACTACGTGGCTGGGCAATATACTACGCAGCTGGGCAATATACTACGTGGCTGGGCAATATACTATGTGGCTGGGCAATATACTACGTCGCTGTGCAATATACTACGTGGACATGCATATTCTAGAATACCCGATGCGTTAGAATCGGGCCACCATC
This sequence comes from Ranitomeya imitator, assembly GCF_032444005.1. Lineage (NCBI taxonomy): Eukaryota > Metazoa > Chordata > Amphibia > Anura > Dendrobatidae > Ranitomeya > Ranitomeya imitator. The sequence continues at coordinate 167,227 of NC_091291.1, forward strand.
TAGTTTTTAATAAATCCCCAACAGTGTCACCAGCAAAGCCCCCCACACCATCACACCTCCTCCTCCATGCTTCACGGAGGGAACCAGGCATGTAGAGTCCATCCGTTCACCTTTTCTGCGTCGCACAAAGACACGGTGGTTGGAACCAAAGATCTCAAATTTGGACTCATCACTCCCAGTACACCGGAGAGAAATTACTAACCCCATCATGGTTCATTCTCTCAGAATCTGGGATTCATTAAAATACTCCTCTCACTTAATTTCACCATTTTTGCCCTTGGCCCCCCTGTGGGGTAATGCCCAGTTCCCTCCGGGAATGGATTCCCTTAGGGACTTCCGATTATGGGTAGCTGCGGGAATAACGAGAGTTCATCACCTCTTCAACGTGGATGGAATTATCCCATTTTCTGCATTGAGTGAAAAATACCATCTCCCATCGAGAGAAATATTTCGATACCTGCAACTTAAAAATTTTGTTCAATCCTTACTAAGAAACTCTGCCCCCCCCCCTTATTCCTTCACCCCCTTTGAACAGAGATGCCGCCAAATCCCATATGCCCCAGGTATCATATCCCTTCTTTATTCACACATTCATTCCCCAACCCAGAGGAGGTCCCTGGGTTATACCGTTCGCTGGGAGTCTGACATAGGTTCAACGCTGACAGACTCGGAGTGGACCCAAATTTGGTCTTCCTCCACCGGGGGTTTGCTCAATACCCTCATGTTGGAGACTAACTACAAAGTGTTAACCAGATGGTACCTGACCCCTGCCAGAGTAGCAAAGGCTGTTGGCTAACTATTCCCCAAACTGCTTTCGGAGATGTAACTCCATAGGAGATATGCTTCATATCTGGTGGCTATGTCCAATAGTTCGAAGGTTCTGGACCAGAGTTTATTTCTTGATTCTTTCAATTACGAATATTAACCTTAAGAAAAACCCCTGGGAAGCTCTATTAAATAAGCGTATTCCTAATATTCCTAGATATTCCCGGGCCCTTATCATAGTAACATAGTAACATAGTAACATAGTTAGTAAGGCCGAAAAAAGACATTTGTCCATCCAGTTCAGCCTATATTCCATCATAATAAATACCCAGATCTACGTCCTTCTACAGAACCTAATAATTGTATGATACAATATTGTTCTGCTCCAGGAAGACATCCAGGCCTCTCTTGAACCCCTCGACTGAGTTCGCCATCACCACCTCCTCAGGCAAGCAATTCCAGATTCTCACTGCCCTAACAGTAAAGAATCCTCTTCTATGTTGGTGGAAAAACCTTCTCTCCTCCAGACGCAAAGAATTCCCCCTTGTGCCCGTCACCTTCCTTGGTATAAACAGATCCTCAGCGAGATATTTGTATTGTCCCCTTATATACTTATACATGGTTATTAGATCGCTCCTCAGTCGTCTTTTTTCTAGACTAAATAATCCTAATTTCGCTAATCTATCTGGGTATTGTAGTTCTCCCATCCCCTTTATTAATTTTGTTGCCCTCCTTTGTACTCTCTCTAGTTCCATTATATCCTTCCTGAGCACCGGTGCCCAAAACTGGACACAGTACTCCATGTGCGGTCTAACTAGGGATTTGTACAGAGGCAGTATAATGCTCTCATCATGTGTATCCAGACCTCTTTTAATGCACCCCATGATCCTGTTTGCCTTGGCAGCTGCTGCCTGGCACTGGCTGCTCCAGGTAAGTTTATCATTAACTAGGATCCCCAAGTCCTTCTCCCTGTCAGATTTACCCAGTGGTTTCCCGTTCAGTGTGTAATGGTGATATTGATTCCCTCTTCCCATGTGTATAACCTTACATTTATCATTGTTAAACCTCATCTGCCACCTTTCAGCCCAAGTTTCCAACTTATCCAGATCCATCTGTAGCAGAATACTATCTTCTCTTGTATTAACTGCTTTACATAGTTTTGTATCATCTGCAAATATCGATATTTTACTGTGTAAACCTTCTACCAGATCATTAATGAATATGTTGAAGAGAACAGGTCCCAATAATGACCCCTGCGGTACCCCACTGGTCACAGCGACCCAGTTAGAGACTATACCATTTATAACCACCCTCTGCTTTCTATCACTAAGCCAGTTACTAACCCATTTACACACATTTTCCCCCAGACCAAGCATTCTCATTTTGTGTACCAACCTCTTGTGCGGCACGGTATCAAACGCTTTGGAAAAATCGAGATATACCACGTCCAATGACTCACCGTGGTCCAGCCTATAGCTTACCTCTTCATAAAAACTGATTAGATTGGTTTGACATTTATATTTTTAGCAGCTAAACAAACTATAGCTTCGGCTTGGAAAAAACCAGGCTTGGACTTATCAGGAGTTAAATCTCACCTATCCTGGTATATGGTAAATGAAAAATTAACTGCTATACTAACTGACAGAGTCGACAGATTTGAACTTATTTGGTTCCCCTGGGCAGAATATGCAAGCCACACCCCTTTTGCGGCTCCGGTATCCCGACTGTCTAACGTAAGTCCTCAGGCGCCTGACTAAACTACCCAAACGGATACAGATTTACTATAATCCCTTCTCGGGTCCCCCTCTCCCTTCCTCTCCCCCCCCCCCCCCCTGAACGCTTGTCCCACATTTTATGTTTGTTTTTGTCTTTGTTGTTACACTCGTCCTTCGCTATGACTTGTGTTATGTTTATTGCTGGTAACTGGAACATAAGCGAAGGACTGTTATACTTTTTATGATGCAATGTACTATTGGATAACGTTAAAGTTCCTTCCTTTCCTGTACCATTTACTTTTGCAAACTTCAATAAAAATTTATTGTTCAAAAAAAAAAAAAAATTTGGACTCATCAGACCAAAGCACAGATTTCCACTGGTCTAATGTCCATTCCTTGTGTTCTTTAGCCCAAACAAGTCTCTTCTGCTTGTTGCCTGTCCTTAGCAGTGGTTTCCTAGCAGCTATTTTACCATGAAGGCCTGCTGCACAAAGTCTCCTCTTAACAGTTGTTGTAGAGATGTCTGCTGCTAGAACTCTGTGTAGCATTGACCTGGTGTCTAATCTGAGCTGCTGTTAACCTGCGATTTCTGAGGCTCGTGACTCGGATAAACTTATCCTCAGAAGCAGAGGTGACTCTTGGTCTTCCTTTCCTGGGGCGGTCCTCATGTGAGCCAGTTTCTTTGTAGAGCTTGATGGTTTTTGCCACTACTCTTGGAGACACTTTCAAAGTTTTCCCAATTTTTCGGACTGACTGACCTTCAATTCTTAAAGTAATGATGGCCACTCGTTTTTCTTTACTTAGAATTTGTATTATGGCAAGAAAAAAGCAGCTAACAGTCTATTCAGTAGGACTGTCAGCTGTGTATCCACCAGACTTCTGCACAACACAACTGATGGTCCCAACCCGATTTATAAGGCAAGAAATCCCACATATTAAACCTGACAGGACACACCTGTGAAGTGAAAACCATTTCCGTGACTACAGCTTGAAGCTCATCAAGAGAATGTCAAGAGTGTGCAAAGCAGTCATCAAAGCAAAAGGTGGCTACTTTGAAGAACCTACAATATAAGACATAATCTCAGTTGTTTCACGCTTTTTTGTTAAGTATATAATTCCACATGTGTTCATTCATAGTTTTGATGCCTTCAGTGTGAATGTACAATTTTCATAGTCATGAATATATAGAACAATCTTTAAATGAGAAGGTGTGTCCAAACTTTTGGTCTGTACTATATATCTATATGTATATATAGATGTCTATCTATCTATCTACATATAATCAGGATGGGAAGGGGCCCGGTACAAATCTTGCATGGGTTGCACCGGACTCGTTACTCCACTGCACAGGCGTGTAAGATACATAGTAGTGTTAGATACATAGGTGTGATAGATACATAGAAGTGGTAGATACATAGGGATGGTAGATACATAGAGATCGATAATAAAGAGAGTCAGATACTCTACATAGGAGCATTAGATTCATAGTTTTTAGCTGCCCAGTCGCAGTACTTTCTCCCGTTCTTTGAGCTTTATTAATAGGAAATGTTATTAGATTGCACTTACAGTTGTGCTCAAAATCTTACATACCCGGGCAGAATTTTAGCTTTCTTGCCTTTTTTCAGAGAATACGAATGAGAACACCAAAACTTTTTCTCCACTCATGGTTAGTGGTTGGGTGAAACCATTTGTTGTCAAACTACTGTGTTTTCTCTTTTTAAATTATGACGACAACCCAAAACATCCAAATTACCCTGATCAAAAGTTCACATACCCTGGAACATGAGTTGGCACGAATAGGTGTGAATGGCTACTAAAGGTAACTGTCATGGTTAGGACAAAGTTTATGTCCTGTGCTCTCAGGGTTAACGTTCTTAGCCTCTCTTTCAAGATGGGAGGGCTATTTATATTCACTCCTAACCTGGTATCCTTGTCAGCTATAGGTTTTTCTGCAGTCTGTATGCTTGACCTCTGAAGTGTGTGCTGGCTTGCATATTGTCTTGCTGTCACCAGCTTTATTCGTTTTCCTGGATTACTGACCCCTGGCTTGGCTTATGACTATTCTCTGACTCTCCCCGTTAGTATTTTTTAATCTACTGGCTATGACCTCTGCTTGTTTCACTATTCTTTTATGCTTGTCCCGTCTCTGTTTCCCCGGCATCTGGCTCCGCCCCCCTGACCGCCTCCCACATGATCTTAGGTCCTTTTGCTTTACCTGATCACTCTGTCTCATGTGAAAGGTCCTGTTGGTGTTCATGTTAGTAACCCGGTTTCTGGTCCAGTTCCGTTTCTGCTGGGTGTAGTTTCCCCTGCAGCATTAATACTCGGGTATCGTAACAATAACATCCTCCCCTGTGACCTATTTACTTGTAATCAGTGTGTGTGCATAAAAGCTGAGTGAGTTTCTGGGATCAAGACAGACTTTTGCATTTTTCATCCAGCCACTGACGTTTCTTAATTGTGAGTCATGGAGAAAGTAAAATAATTGTCAATGGATCTACAGGAAATAGGGTAGTTGAACTGTATAAAGCAGGAAAGGGATATAATAATAATAATAATAATCTTTATTTTTTATATAGCGCTAACATATTCCGCAGCGCTTTACAGTTTGCACACATTATCATCACTGTCCCCGATGGGGCTCACAATCTAGAATCCCTATCAGTATGTCTTTGGAATATAAAAAGATAACCAAGGAATTGATCATGCTAGTCATCAGCGTTCAAACTGTGATTAACAAATGGAAAATCAGGGGCTCTGTAAAACAAAAACACGGTCAGGTACACCAACAAAAATGTCATCCACAACTGCCAGGAAAATTTTTCAGGATGCAAAGAAAAACCCACAAATAACATCAGCTGAGATACAGGACTCTCTGAAAACTAGCAGTGTGGATGTTTCAAGATGCACAATAAGGAGGCACTTGAAGAAAAATGGGCTGCATGGTCGAGTCACCAGAAGAAAGCCATTACTACGCAAATGCCACAAAGTATCTCACTTACAATACGCAAAACAGCACAGACACAAGCCTCAAAACTTCTGGAACAAGGTAATTTGGAGTGATTAGATCAAAATTGAACTTTTTGGCCACAACCATAAATGTTACATTTGGAGAGAGGTCAACAAATGCCTATGATGAATGGAACACCATTCCTACTGTAAAGCACGGAGGTGGATCGTTGATGTTTTGGGGATATGTGACCTACAAAGGCACAGGAAACTTGGTCAAAGCTGAAGGAAAGTTGAAGGAAAGATGAATGCAGCACGTTATCAGCAAATACTGGAGGCAAATTTGCACTCATCAGCCCAGAAGCTGCGCATGGGTCATATTTGGACGTTCCAACATGACAACGATCCAGAACACAAGGCCAAGTCGACCTGTCATTGGCTAAAGCAAAACAAAGTGAAGGTTCTGAAGTGTCCATCTCAGTCTCCTGACCTCAATATCATTGAGCCACTCTGGGGAGATCTCAAGTGCACAGTTCATGCTAGACAGCCCAGAAATTTACAGGAACTGGAGGCTTTTTTCCAAGAAGAGATGGCAGCTTTACCATCTGAGAAAATAACCTCATCCACAACCACCACAAAAGACTTCAAGCTGTCATTGATGTTAGAGGGGGAAACAGGGCCGTATTTGCCACTAGGCACTTGAGGGCACGTGCCTAGGGCGGGGACAGGCGAGGGGGCGGCACCTCAGCAAGGTTTTTTCTTTTTTTTTCCTTTTTTTTTTTTTTTTTTTATATACTAGTCCTGTGCGTCCCTTCCTGAAGACAGGGGCGGCAGAGCGGCAGCCAGAACACGTGGTGCTGGTGCCGACTCTCCCTACTTCCCCTGCTGAGACACAGTGACCCCCTGCTCACAGCCTCACTGGTGCCCGGGGGGAATGTGACTGCTGAGGTGGAGCAGCGGCGCCCTGTGTCCCGACCCTGGGTCCTGTCCTGGACTCACATTGCCTGCCTAGAGGACTCGCAGTAGAGCAGTACATACACAGTAAGTAGTGTACTGTCTCTAATGATGTCCCTCCTGGCTCCTGCCCGCGCGCTGCCTGCTGCAATGCACGGCTCTGTCTGTGACTCACCTCACGGTCCTCACCCCTTTCCTCACATTCCTCAGCCTCCTCTCTGACAGTAGTGCCTGAGGCTGGAGGAGCCGTGCAAACACACAGCAGCCCTTGAATGTTTGATCTTTGCTCCCGGCAGACGGAGCCAGAGAGTGAGTGGTGGGGGTGGGGTATAATACACCCCCACTCACTCTATCTGGGTCCTAGGAGCAAACATTGCCAGTGCTGGTGTGCGTGTGCCTGCGTGTGTGTGTGTGTGTGTGTGTGTGTGTGTGCGGGCAGCAGAGCTGTGTGTGTGTGCGGGCAGCAGAGCTGTGTGTGTGTGCGGGCAGCAGAGCTGTGTGTGTGTGTGTGGGCAGCAGAGCTGTGTGTGTGTGCGGGCAGCAGAGCTGTGTGTGTGTGCGGGCAGCAGAGCTGTGTGTGTGTGCGGGCAGCAGAGCTGTGTGTGCGGGCAGCAGAGCTGTATGTGTGAGTGTGCGCGCGGAGCTGTATGAATGTGTGTGTGTGCGGGCAGCAGAGCTGTATGTGTGTGCGTGCGCGGGCAGTGGAGCCGTATGTGTGTGTGTGCAGCAAAGCTGTATGTGTGTGTGTGCGGGCAGCAGAGCTGTATGTGTCTGCGTGCACGGACCGCGGAGCTGTATGTGTGTGTGCGCGCGCGGAGCTGTATGTATGCGTGTGTCTGTGCGGTGCTGTATGTGGGCAGCATAGCTGTATGTGTGTGCGTGCACGGGCAGCGGAGCTGTGTGTGTGAGCGCGGAGCTGTATGTATGTGTGTGTCTGTGCGGTGCTGTGTGTGTGTGCGGGCAGCAGAGCTGTATGTGTGTGTGTGCACGGGCAGCAGAGCTGTATGTGTGTGTGTGTGCGCGCGCGGAGCTGTATGAATGTGTGTGTCTGTGCGGTGCTGTATGTCTGCGTGCACGGGCAGCGAAGCTGTAAGTGTGTGTGCGTGGGCAGCGAAGCTGTAAGTGTGTGTGCGTGGGCAGCGGAACTGTATGTATGCTTGTGGAGCTGTGTGTGTATGCGGAGCTGTATGTATGTGTGTGTGTGTGTGTGTGTGTGGAGCTCTATGTGTGTGCGGAGCTGTCAGTGCCAGTGTGTCGCCCCATCCTGGACCATCTTTTTACTATTGATGCTGCCTATGCAGCATCAATAGTAAAAAGATAAAATGTTAAAAATAATTACAAAAAATAGTGCTATTCTCACCTTCCTCCGTCCACCGATGTGCGATGCTGCCACCAGCTCCCATTCCCAGTGATGCATTGCGAAAGTACCCAGATGACTTAGCGGTCTAGACCGCTAAGTCATATGGGTAATTTCGCAATACATCACTGGGAACGGAAGCTGGCGGCAGACCGCTAAGTCATCTGGGTAATTTCGCAATGCATCACTGGGAACGGAATCTGGCGGCAGCATCGCGCGCATCGGTACAGCTTCGGTGGACGCCGTGGGGTGAGTATATAACTATTTTTTATTTTAATTCTTTTTTTAACAGGGATATGGTGCCCACACTGCTATATACTACGTGGGCTATGTTGTATTCAACGTGGGCTGTGTTATACACTGCCTGGCTGCTATATACTACGTGGGCAGTGCTATATACTACGTGGGCCGTGCTATCTACTGCGTGGGCTGTGTTATATACTGCGTGGGCTGTGTTATATACTGCGTGGGCTGTGTTATATACTGCGTGGGCTTTGTTATATACTGCGTTGGCTGTGCTATATATTACGTGGGCTGAGTTATATACTGCGTGGGCTGTGCTATATACTACGTGGCTGCTATATACTACGTGGCTGCTGTATACTACGTGGCTGTGCTATGTACTATGTGGCTGTGTTATATACTATATAATATGGTACTGAGGGGGTATAGAGCTGGAGTAACAGATCTACTCCCTCATTTGTATGCAAACCGATTTCAGATGAATTGACTGAACATGTAAAAATATTGCTGGAATTGTCTTTGAAAGAGCTACATGGGCATATACATAGATTTGGACCCCTTACTGATTCTCTATGTTACTTGCGAACATGTGCAGCACTTGCGGTTTTACTGCTAGCAGCGCTTTTTTTCCGTTGCTGCAAGTACCGCATTTACCGGATCGCGGCAAAACCGCAAGTGCGGCACATGTCTGCAAGTCCCACAGGGAATGAATGAGGCCGAACGCAGTGTTGCTGTAAGTGATGCGTTACATGGCAGATGCAGAAAAACTGCCCGTGCAGAGAAGCAGAGCGCCGGTGGACAGACACGGAAGGTAAGTATGTAGTGTTTGGTTTTTTTTACGTTTACGCTGGTAACCAGGGTAAACATCGGGTTACTAAGCACGGCCCTGCGCTTAGTAACCCGATATTTACCCTGGTTACCAGTGAAGACATCGCTGGATCGGCGTCACATACGCCGATTCAGCGATGTCTGCAGGGAGATCCAGCGACAAAATAAAGTGCTGGACTTTCCCCAGCGACCAACGATCTCCCAACAGGGGCCTGATCGTTGGTGTGACGGTACCTTTAGTCATAGTCACCAATGGGGGAGGCAGCACAAAAAGTGCCTAGGGCAGCAAAAACTCTAAATACGGCCCTGGGGGGAAACACACGGTATTAAGAAATGAGGTATGTGAACTTTTGATCAGGGTCATTTGAATGTTTTTGGTCATTATGATTTAAAACGAGAAAACAGTAGTTTGACAATAAATGGCTTCAACCAAACCACTAACCATGAGCAGAGAAAAGGTTTTGGCCTTATCATTCATATTCTCTGAAAAAAGGCCAAGAAAGCAAAAACTCTGCTGGGGTATGCAAACTTTTGAGCACAACTGTAACTCTGAGATTACAATATGTTTGGTTTTGGTCCTATGTAGTAAAGTATATTGGTACCTTCACTTTTGCTATATTATTATGTTCATTTTGAAATCTGTGTAAAATATTGTATTTTTGATGAAAGTTGAATTTTAACACAGAAACTTATTGATTATAGTCAATGCATTTTTAGGTACCAAAAAATAAATAACTGTTGAATAGTGATGAGAATGAAAAGTTAGTACTGAATAGCACGTAATATCGGTATATAGTGATGATGATATATTAAGGAACAGTAAAAAAAAAAGACATAATAGGGAGAAATGATTATTTTTTTTTAGGAATGATGGAGATGAGATTAATACATTGTATTGAATTGTGAACGTAATGATAGGTTAGGGTCTGCCAGGATCTGTGGTAGAAGACTGGGAGAAGAGGGTCTAACAGGATCTGTGGTAAAAGACTGGGAGATGAGGGTCTAATAGGATCTGTGGTAAAAGACAGGGAGAAGAGGGTCTGCCAGGATCTGTGGTAGAAGACTGGGAGAAGAGGGTCTGCTAGGATCTGTGGTAGAAGACTGGGAGAAGAGGGTCTAATAGGATCTGTGGTAAAAGACAGGGAGAAGAGGGTCTGCCAGGATCTGTGGTAGAAGACTGGGAGAAGAGGGTCTAACAGGATCTGTGGTAAAAGACTGGGAGATGAGGGTCTAATAGGATCTGTGGTAAAAGACTGGGAGAAGAGGGTCTAATAGGATCTGTGGTAAAAGACAGGGAGAAGAGGGTCTGCCAGGGTCTGTGGTAGAAGACTGGGAGAAGAGGGTCTAACAGGATCTGTGGTAAAAGACTGGGAGAAGAGGGTCTGCCAGGATCTGTGGTAAAAGACAGGGAGAAAAGGATCTGCCGGGATCTGCGGGAGAAGACTGGGAGAAGAGGGTCTGCCAGGATCTGTGGTAGAAGACAGAGAGAAGAGGATCTGCGGGAGAAGACTGGGAGAAGAGGGTCTGCCGGGATCTGTGGTAGAAGACTGGGAGAAGAGGGTCTGCCAGGATCTGTGGTAAAAGACAGGGAGAAGAGGATCTGCCGGGATCTGCGGGAGAAGAGGGTCTGCCAGGATCTGTGGTAAAAGACTGGGAGAAGAGGGTCTAATAGGATCTGTGGTAGAAGACTGGGAGAAGAGGGTCTGCCAGGATCTGTGGTAAAAGACAGGGAGAAGAGGATCTGCCGGGATCTGTGGGAGAAGAGGATCTGCCGGGATCTGCGGGAGAAGAGGATCTGCCGGGATCTGCGGGAGAAGAGGATCTGCCAGGATCTGTGGTAAAAGACAGGAAGAAGAGGATCTGCCGGGATCTGCGGGAGAAGACAGGGAGAAGAGGGTCTGCCAGGATCTGTGGTAAAAGACTGGGAGATGAGGGTCTAATAGGATCTGTGGTAAAAGACTGGGAGAAGAGGGTCTAATAGGATCTGTGGTAAAAGACAGGGAGAAGAGGGTCTGCCAGGATCTGTGGTAAAAGACTGGGAGAAGAGGGTCTGCCAGGATCTGTGGTAAAAGACTGGGAGATGAGGGTCTGCCAGGATCTGTGGTAAAAGACTGGGAGAAGAGGGTCTGCCGGGATCTGTGGTAAAAGATTGCGGGAGAAGAGGTTCTGCCGGGATCTGTGGTAAAAGACAGGGAGAAGAGGATCTGCCGGGATCTGTGGGAGAAGACTGGGAGAAGAGGGTCTGCCGGGATCTGTGGTAAAAGACAGGGAGAAGAGGATCTGCCGGGATCTGCGGGAGAAGACTGGGAGAAGAGGGTCTGCCGGGATCTGTGGTAAAAGATTGCGGGAGAAGAGGTTCTGCCGGGATCTGTGGTAAAAGACAGGGAGAAAAGGATCTGCCGGGATCTGCGGGAGAAGACTGGGAGAAGAGGGTCTGCCGGGATCTGTGGTAAAAGATTGCGGGAGAAGAGGTTCTGCCGGGATCTGTGGTAAAAGACAGGGAGAAGAGGATCTGCCGGGATCTGCGGGAGAAGACTGGGAGAAGAGGGTCTGCCAGGATCTGTGGTAGAAGACAGAGAGAAGAGGATCTGCGGGAGAAGACTGGGAGAAGAGGGTCTGCCGGGATCTGTGGTAGAAGACTGGGAGAAGAGGGTCTGCCAGGATCTGTGGTAAAAGACAGGGAGAAGAGGATCTGCCGGGATCTGCGGGAGAAGAGGGTCTGCCAGGATCTGTGGTAAAATACTGGGAGAAGAGGGTCTGCCGGGATCTGTGGTAAAAGACAGGGAGAAGAGGATCTGCCGGGATCTGTGGGAGAAGAGGATCTGCCGGGATCTGCGGGAGAAGAGGATCTGCCAGGATCTGCGGGAGAAGAGGATCTGCCAGGATCTGTGGTAAAAGACAGGAAGAAGAGGATCTGCCGGGATCTGCGGGAGAAGACAGGGAGAAGAGGATCTGTGGGGATCTCTGGTACGAGGCTGTGGGAGGAGAGAATCTGCTGGGATGTGGTAATGGAGAATGAAGATGCAGCGTGGGAGGGAAGCAGCCAGAAGCTCTCCGCAGCTGCTTCTTCTCTAAGAGAGGAAAGGTTATTACAGCTGTGTGCAGATTCTTGGTCACATGTGGGTAGAGACAAGATGAATGCCGCTCAGGTCCAGATGATGACCGAATTGTCAATGTGCAGGTTAATGTAGCTCGGAGATGGCCTACTCTTGCTGCCCTAAAGAAGCTCAGATTTTCAAGCAAGCAATGGGATCGTAAAGAAAACACATTTATGAGGTGGAAGGATGAAGCGATGGCCTGTGGCATCAATGAAGAGCACACGTCTAGCTTTATGGTGATGAACCAACATGGCTGCACTAACAGTACATCATCTCATCATGTAGAACACAGGCTGAGGGCAGAATGCATGCATCCAGGAAAAAGTGTCCCCATCGCCCTCGCCTGTTCCCTCCACTGGAACCATTTCTATGGTTACCACCACTCACCCATCTCCAGGTCTGGCTCACATCCTTAGAAATGCTCCTCTCGCCTCCTCCTCCTCCTCCTGCATCTCGGAGGGGATTCAATCACGACCAACTCTCCCCCTTTGCTTCCAGAGAAAATAAAAGAGAATTCGGTAACAAATACTGGGGCTAAGGTCCAATGTGAATGAGCAAGTATGGTTCCTGTCCTTAGTTCCTCAGTCCAGAGAAGTCAGAAGAAATAATGCTGCAAAGCAGGAGGCACCAATGTGTGCTCAGTGGGTGCAGGGCCCATAACAGAGGGGTGCAGGCCCCCCAAACCCTGCTGCCCCCCAGAGGTGACCAGATCCAGGTGCTGCATCCTGGGGTCCTCGTCTCACTGGTGGTGGATGCCTCTGGTCTCCAGATCTTCCTGCCCTCCCCCTGGCAGCTCTGTTTTCCGAGTGAAATAATTTCTCCTTTGTGATGTAATTATGGTTTCTAGTCACACAGCAGTGCAGGGAACCTCTCGCCGCTCGCCTTCCCCTCCATCCTTCTCTCGGCCAATGTCCTCTTGTTTTCTCTGTGCAGCTGCACTACGATTCCATCTTGCAAGAAAAGCCCATCATTCCCAGCCCGACACCCACCGCCAAATGAATGGATGCTTGCAGCAGCCTGCCCCCATCACAGTCCATGGAATCGCTCAATCTCCTCCTAGTAGTGGTGGGGAGGTCTGATGGCGGCCTGAAAATCTGCAGGACACCCCAATATCGCAGCCAAGGCCCCGGGGACCAGAAACAGACGTGCGGAGAAGCCTCCTTGGTTTAACCCCTTCTGTGCACTTCAGGGAACAAATTAAATCCCATTATCTAATTAGCCATTTCCAGCAGGAATAATTCTGATTGGTTGTCATGTTACTATTCGCGAAAATGAGGCGCAGAAGCGGCTGCAAGAGGAAGAGGGATCAAATCCATCTGTGTGGTACAGACCATGTTCCTCCTACCAGGAAGGCGGAGGCTGAAGCAAGAGATGACCTGTGTACATGGGAAGAGGGACAAGACGAAGAAAGGCCATGGGCATGGAGTACGCTGCAAAAAGCGCAAAGACAAAACGACGACGCAGAGACAAAACGACGACGCAGAGACAAAACGACGACGCAGAGACAAAACAACGACGCAGAGACAAAACGGCGCAGAGACAAAACGGTGCAGAGACAAAACAACGACGCAGAGACAAAACGACGCAGAGACAAAACGACGACGCAGAGACAAAACGACGACGCAGAGACAAAACGACGACGCAGAGACAAAACGACGACGCAGACACAAAACGACGGCGCAGAGACAAAACGGCGCAGAGACAAAACGACGACACAGAGACAAAACGACGACGCAGAGACAAAACGACGATGCAGAGACAAAACGACGCAGAGACAAAACGGCGCATAGACAAAACGACGACGCAGAGACAAAACGACGACGCAGAGACAAAACGGCGCAGAGACAAAACGACGCAGAGACAAAACGACGCAGAGACAAAACGGCAACGCCAATTTATATTATACGAAGCATTACCATCATGGGCGCTACAGAGTAAAGAGTCCACTATAGAAGCGCCATGATGGAATCCAAGTGTGTACGACGCCACATTATCTGTACGAGAGGATCTCAGAGGCTTCAGTGGCCTCCACCCTACTGACCACATCAGAGACCTTCACATACAGTTCACACATCAGGTTTTCAGTGTCAGGCTAAATCCGGCAAATTTTCAAAAAACCGGATCAGGTGAATGTTGCCGCCGGATCAGGCTTTTTTCCCATAGACTTGTATTAGTGCCGGATTGCACCAGATGACATTGCGTTTCGCCGGATCCGGCAAATCTGCCGCTTCCGGTTTCTTGAAAAAACGTCCACTGCAACGTTTTTGGTCTCCGGTGAAAAAGCCTAAAGTGCCGGATCCGGTGCTTACGGCTGTTTGCTAGAATGGAAGCCTATGGGAGCCAGAAGGTGCCGGATCCGGAAAAAAGCGGATCCGGCGGCCTGATCCGATTTTTTAAACCGAGCATGCTCCAAATTTCGTTTTTATCCAATAATCTAGATAGGCTGGCCGGATCCGTCAAAAGAACGGATCCGTCGCATCAGTTTTTCACAATCTGCGCCGGATCCAGTTTTTCCAACATTCGCCGGATTTAGCCTGACAATGAAAACTTGATGTGTGAAAGTAGCCTTATAGCAATCATTTATTACCTTTCATCAACGCATTGTAACATAACGTTTATTGGGACATGGCTCCTCTAATGTGCAAATACTATGTCTCCTGTGTCTCTCTGGTATCTCCCTAGTATAGCGCCAATGTCTCTAGTATCTCCATAGTATGTCTCCTGTGTCTCTCTGGTATCCCCCTAGTATAGCGCCAATGTCTCTAGTATCTCCATAGTATGTCTCCTGTGTCTCTCTGGTATCTCCCTAGTATAGCACCAATGTCTCTAGTATCTCCTCAGTATGTCTCCTGTGTCTCTCTGGTGTCTCCCTAGCATAGCGCCAATGTCTCTAGTATCTCCTCAGTATGTCTCCTGTGTCTCTCTGGTATCCCCCTAGTATAGCTCCAATGCCTCTAGTATCTCCTCAGTATGTCTCCTGTGTCTCTCTGGTATCTCCCTAGTATAGCGCCAATGTCTCTAGTATCTCCATAGTATGTCTCCTGCGTCTCTCTGGTATCTCCCTAGCATAGCGCCAATGTCTCTAGTATCTCCATAGTATGTCTCCTGTGTCTCTCTGGTATCTCCCTAGTATAGCGCCAATGTCTCTAGTATCTCCTCAGTATGTCTCCTGTGTCTCTCTGGTATCTCCCTAGCATAGCGCCAATGTCTCTAGTATCTCCTCAGTATGTCTCCTGTGTCTCTCTGGTATCTCCCTAGTATAGCGCCAATGTCTCTAGTATCTCCATAGTATGTCTCCTGCGTCTCTCTGGTATCTCCCTAGTATAGCGCCAATGTCTCTAGTATCTCCTCAGTATGTCTCCTGTGTCTCTCTGGTATCTCCCTAGTATAGCGCCAATGTCTCTAGTATCTCCTCAGTATGTCTCCTGTGTCTCTCTGGTATCTCTCTAGTATAGCGCTAATGCCTCTAGTATCTCCTCAGTATGTCTCCTGTGTCTCTCTGATATCTCCCTAGTATAGCGCCAATGTCTCTAGTATCTCCTCAGTATGTCTCCTGTGTCTCTCTGGTATCTCCCTAGTATAGCGCCAATGTCTCTAGTATCTCCTCAGTATGTCTCCTGTGTCTCTCTGGTATCTCTCTAGTATAGCGCTAATGCCTCTAGTATCTCCTCAGTATGTCTCCTGTGTCTCTCTGATATCTCCCTAGTATAGCGCCAATGCCTCTAGTATCTCCTCAGTATGTCTCCTGTGTCTCTCTGGTATCTCCCTAGTATAGCGCCAATGCCTCTAGTATCTCCTCAGTATGTCTCCTGTGTCTCTCTGGTATCTCCCTAGTATAGCGCCAATGTCTCTAGTATCTCCTCAGTATGTCTCCTGTGTCTCTCTGGTATCTCCCTAGTATAGCGCCAATGCCTCTAGTATCTCCTCAGTATGTCTCCTGTGTCTCTCTGGTATCTCCCTAGTATAGCGCCAATGCCTCTAGTATCTCCTCAGTATGTCTCCTGTGTCTCTCTGGTATCTCCCTAGCATAGCGCCAATGTCTCTAGTATCTCCTCAGTATGTCTCCTGTGTCTCTTTGGTATCTCCCTAGTATAGCGTAGCGCCAATGTCTCTAGTATCTCCATAGTATGTCTCCTGCGTCTCTCTGGTATCTCCCTAGTATAGCGCCAATGTCTCTAGTATCTCCTCAGTATGTCTCCTGTGTCTCTCTGGTATCTCCCTAGTATAGCGCCAATGTCTCTAGTATCTCCTCAGTATGTCTCCTGTGTCTCTCTGGTATCTCTCTAGTATAGCGCTAATGCCTCTAGTATCTCCTCAGTATGTCTCCTGTGTCTCTCTGGTATCTCCCTAGTATAGCGCCAATGCCTCTAGTATCTCCTCAGTATGTCTCCTGTGTCTCTCTGGTATCTCCCTAGTATAGCGCCAATGCATCTAGTATCTCCATAGTATCGAAAAAAGAACCTCAAGTATGAAGATCAAGACATATCATAAACACCAGTGTGAATATGTATAAGCATCCCAATTAAAATAGTAAAAACAGGGAAAGGTACGGTAAAATAAAATGGGGTGCGCTGTACCTGGAGGACCGGACACGTAGTTGGCAGAGGTAATTATATATATATATTTTCGGCCGCATTTTTTTCTCTGCACCTGGCAGCTTTTGTGACTCTGGGCTCATCTCTCACTATTTTTTGCACGCTATGTGTATCCTCTAGTTTATTATTTAGAGGTCTGCCTCTACCCTTGTTCACACTGGTTTGGACTATTGTGTCTTACACCTCTATTTTGCACTTTATTGCCAATGTGCACATTTTCATATTATTAGCGGTTATTATATTCGTACATGATTTTTATTACACTTTTTATATGTTTTTTAGTAGCCCTCACTTGGCTTGCTGAGTGCCTTTTTATTTTATTTTTTTCTATCATTTATGGCCATTTGTCTTATACATATATACAGTGGGGCAAAAAAGTATTTAGCCAGTCAGCAATAGTGCAAGTTCTACCACTTAAAAAGATGAGAGGCGTCTGTAATTTACATCATAGGTAGACCTCAACTATGGGAGACAAACTGAGAAAAAAAAATCCAGAAAATCACATTGTCTGTTTCTTTAACAATTTATTTGCATATTATGGTGGAAAATAAGTATTTGGTCAGAAACAAAATTTCATCTCAATACTTTGTAATATATCCTTTGTTGGCAATGACAGAGGTCAAAGTTTTCTGTAAGTCTTCACAAGGTTGCCACACACTGTTGTTGGTATGTTGGCCCATTCCTCCATGCAGATCTCCTCTAGAGCAATGATGTTTTTGGCTTTTCGCTTGGCAACACGGACTTTCAACTCCCTCCAAAGGTTTTCTATAGGGTTGAGATCTGGAGACTGGCTAGGCCACACCAGGACTTTGAAATGCTTCTTACGAAGCTACTCCTTCATTGCCCTGGCTGTGTGCTTTGGATCATTGTCATGTTGAAAGACCCAGTCACGTTTCATCTTCAATGCCCTTGCTGATGGAAGGAGGTTTGCACTCAAAATCTCACGATACATGGCCCCATTCATTCTTTCATGTACCCGTATCAGTCGTCCTGGCCCCTTTGCAGAGAAACAGCCCCAAAGCATGATGTTTCCACCACCATGCTTTACAGTAGGCATGGTGTTTGATGGATGCAACTCAGTATTCTTTTTCCTCCAAACACGACAAGTTGTGTTTCTACCAAACAGTTCCAGTTTGGTTTCATCAGACCATAGGACATTCTCCCAAAACTCCTCTGGATCATCCAAATGCTCTCTAGCAAACTTCAGACGGGCTCGGACATGTACTGGCTTAAGCAGTGGGACACGTCTGGCACTGCAGGATCTGAGTCCATGGTGGCGTAGTGTGTTACTTATGGTAGGCCTTGTTACATTGATCCCAGCTCTCTGCAGTTCATTCACTAGGTCCCCCCGCGTGGTTCTGGGATTTTTGCTCACCGTTCTTGTGATCATTCTGACCCCACGGGGTGGGATTTTGCATGGAGCCCCATATCGAGGGAGATTATCAGTGGTCTTGTATGTCTTCCATTTTCTAATTATTGCTCCCACTGTTGATTTCTTCACTCCAAGCTGGTTGGCTATTGCAGATTCAGTCTTCCCAGCCTGGTGCAGGGCTACAATTTTGTTTCTGGTGTCCTTTGACAGCTCTTTGGTCTTCACCAAAGTGGAGTTTGGAGTCAGACTGTTTGAGGGTGTGCACAGGTGTCTTTTTATACTGATAACAAGTTTAAACAGGTGCCATTACTACAGGTAATGAGTGGAGGAAAGAGGAGACTCTTAAAGAAGAAGTTACAGGTCTGTGAGAGCCAGAAATCTTGATTGTTCGTTTCTGACCAAATACTTATTTTCCACCATAATATGCAAATAAATTGTTAAAAAAACAGACAATGTGATTTTCTGGATTTTTTTTTCTCAGTTTGTCTCCCATAGTTGAGGTCTACCTATGATGTAAATTACAGACGCCTCTCATCTTTTTAAGTGGTGGAACTTGCACTATTGCTGACTGACTAAATACTTTTTTGCCCCACTGTATATATCATTTTCATACCTATATCGCCATCTATACACTCAGGATATATACATTGTTCTTTATTTCTCCAATAATATTCTTTAGTATTTTTTTACCCAGTCCTCTCTGTGTCCATTTTCAGTAATTGTTGCTATTTTTTGCTGCTGTATATTTTTATATATATATTTTTTGGTCCTCCAGTTACAGGCACACTTTTGTGATTGCCTATTGTTGCCCTGTATATTTATATATATTATATGTAATAAAGGCATTTTATTTTACCGTACCTTTCCCTGTTTTTACTATTTTAATTGGGATGCTTATACATATTCACACTGGTGTTTATGATATGTCTTGATCTTCATACTTGAGGTTCTTTGTTCTGTTCTTACACCGAATGGTCTGCCATTCATACACTAAGTAGTGGTCTTTTGGTATTTGCACATTGCACAATCTCTCTAAATATCATTATTCCAGCCCGGTTGTGGTCCGAATATTGGGAGTTATTTTTCTGATCGCTATTTTTGTTTCATTATCTCCATAGTATGTCTCCTGTGTCTCTCTGGTATCTCACTAGTATAGCGCCAATGCCTCTAGTATCTCCATAGTATGTCTCCTGTGTCTCTCTGGTATCTCTCTAGTATAGCGCCAATGCCTCTAGTATCTCCATAGTATGTCTCCTGTGTCTCTCTGGTATCTCACTAGTATAGCGCCAATGTCTCTAGTATCTCCATAGTATGTCTCCTGTGTCTCTCTGGTATCTCCCTAGTATAGCGCCAATGCCTCTAGTATCTCCATTGTATGTCTCCTGTGTCTCTCTGGTATCTCCCTAGTATAGCACCAATGTCTCTAGTATCTCCATAGTATGTCTCCTGTGTCTCTCTGATATCTCCCTAGTATAGCGCCAATGCCTCTAGTATCTCCATAGTATGTCTCCTGTGTCTCTCTGGTATCTCACTAGTATAGCGCCAATGTCTCTAGTATCTCCATAGTATGTCTCCTGTGTCTCTCTGGTATCTCCCTAGTATAGCGCCAATGTCTCTAGTATCTCCTCAGTATGTCTCCTGTATCTCTCTGGTATCTCCCTAGTATAGCGCCAATGCCTCTAGTATCTCCATAATATGTCTCCTGTATCTCTCTGGTATCTCCCTAGTATAGCGCCAATGTCTCTAGTATCTCCTCAGTATGTCTCCTGTGTCTCTCTGGTATCTCACTAGTATAGCGCCAATGCCTCTAGTATCTCCATAGTATGTCTCCTGTGTCTCTCTGGTATCTCCCTAGTATAGCGCCAATGCCTCTAGTATCTCCATAGTATGTCTCCTGTGTCTCTCTGGTATCTCCCTAGTATAGCACCAATGTCTCTAGTATCTCCTCAGTATGTCTCCTGTGTCTCTCTGATATCTCACTAGTATAGCGCTAATGCCTCTAGTATCTCCTCAGTATGTCTCCTGTGTCTCTCTGGTATCTCCCTAGTATAGCGCCAATGTCTCTAGTATCTCCATAGTATGTCTCCTGTGTCTCTCTGGTATCCCCCTAGTATAGCACCAATGTCTCTAGTATCTCCTCAGTATGTCTCCTGTGTCTCTCTGGTATCTCACTAGTATAGCGCCAATGCCTCTAGTATCTCCATAGTATGTCTCCTGTGTCTCTCTGGTATCTCCCTAGTATAGCACCAATGTCTCTAGTATCTCCTCAGTATGTCTCCTGTGTCTCTCTGGTATCTCCCTAGTATAGCACCAATGCCTCTAGTATCTCCTCAGTATGTCTCCTGTGTCTCTCTGGTATCTCACTAGTATAGTGCCAATGTCTCTAGTATCTCCATAGTATGTCTCCTGTGTCTCTCTGGTATCTCCCTAGTATAGCACCAATGTCTCTAGTATCTCCTCAGTATGTCTCCTGTGTCTCTCTGGTATCTCACTAGTATAGCGCCAATGCCTCTAGTATCTCCATAGTATGTCTCCTGTGTCTCTCTGGTATCTCACTAGTATAGCGCCAATGTCTCTAGTATCTCCATAGTATGTCTCCTGTGTCTCTCTGGTATCCCCCTAGTATAGCGCCAATGTCTCTAGTATCTCCTCAGTATGTCTCCTGTGTCTCTCTGGTATCTCACTAGTATAGCGCTAATGCCTCTAGTATCTCCTCAGTATGTCTCCTGTATCTCTCTGGTATCTCCCTAGTATAGCGCCAATGTCTCTAGTATCTCCTCAGTATGTCTCCTGTGTCTCTCTGGTATCTCTCTAGTATAGCGCCAATGCCTCTAGTATCTCCATAGTATGTCTCCTGTGTCTCTCTGGTATCTCCCTAGTATAGCACCAATGTCTCTAGTATCTCCTCAGTATGTAACATAGTAACATAGTAACATAGTTAGTAAGGCCGAAAAAAGACATTTGTCCATCCAGTTCAGCCTATATTCCATCATAATAAATACCCAGATCTACGTCCTTCTACAGAACCTAATAATTGTATGATACAATATTGTTCTGCTCCAGGAAGACATCCAGGCCTCTCTTGAACCCCTCGACTGAGTTCGCCATCACCACCTCCTCAGGCAAGCAATTCCAGATTCTCACTGCCCTAACAGTAAAGAATCCTCTTCTATGTTGGTGGAAAAACCTTCTCTCCTCCAGACGCAAAGAATGCCCCCTTGTGCCCGTCACCTTCCTTGGTATAAACAGATCCTCAGCGGGATATTTGTATTGTCCCCTTATATACTTATACATGGTTATTAGATCGCCCCTCAGTCGTCTTTTTTCTAGACTAAATAATCCTAATTTCGCTAATCTATCTGGGTATTGTAGTTCTCCCATCCCCTTTATTAATTTTGTTGCCCTCCTTTGTACTCTCTCTAGTTCCATTATATCCTTCCTGAGCACCGGTGCCCAAAACTGGACACAGTACTCCATGTGCGGTCTAACTAGGGATTTGTACAGAGGCAGTATAATGCTCTCATCATGTGTATCCAGACGTCTTTTAATGCACCCCATGATCCTGTTTGCCTTGGCAGCTGCTGCCTGGCACTGGCTGCTCCAGGTAAGTTTATCATTAACTAGGATCCCCAAGTCCTTCTCCCTGTCAGATTTACCCAGTGGTTTCCCGTTCAGTGTGTAATGGTGATATTGATTCCCTCTTCCCATGTGTATAACCTTACATTTATCATTGTTAAACCTCATCTGCCACCTTTCAGCCCAAGTTTCCAACTTATCCAGATCCATCTGTAGCAGAATACTATCTTCTCTTGTATTAACTGCTTTACATAGTTTTGTATCATCTGCAAATATCGATATTTTACTGTGTAAACCTTCTACCAGATCATTAATGAATATGTTGAAGAGAACAGGTCCCAATACTGACCCCTGCGGTACCCCACTGGTCACAGCGACCCAGTTAGAGACTATACCATTTATAACCACCCTCTGCTTTCTATCACTAAGCCAGTTACTAACCCATTTACACACATTTTCCCCCAGACCAAGCATTCTCATTTTGTGTACCAACCTCTTGTGCGGCACGGTATCAAACACTTTGGAAAAATCGAGATATACCACGTCCAATGACTCACCGTGGTCCAGCCTATAGCTTACCTCTTCATAAAAACTGATTAGATTGGTTTGACAGGAGCGATTTCTCATAAACCCATGCTGATATGGAGTTAAACAGTTATTCTCATTGAGATAATCCAGAATAACATCCCTCAGAAACCCTTCAAATATTTTACCAACAATAGAGGTTAGACTTACTGGCCTATAATTTCCAGGTTCACTTTTAGAGCCCTTTTTGAATATTGGCACCACATTTGCTATGCGCCAGTCTTGCGGAACAGACCCTGTCGCTATAGAGTCACTAAAAATAAGAAATAATGGTTTATCTATTACATTACTTAGTTCTCTTAGTACTCGTGGGTGTATGCCATCCGGACCCGGAGATTTATCTATTTTAATCTTATTTAGCCGGTTTCGCACCTCTTCTTGGGTTAGATTGGTGACCCTTAATATAGGGTTTTCATTGTTTCTTGGGATTTCACCTAGCATTTCATTTTCCACCGTGAATACCGTGGAGAAGAAGGTGTTTAATATGTTAGCTTTTTCCTCGTCATCTACAACCATTCTTTCCTCACTATTTTTTAAGGGGCCTACATTTTCAGTTTTTATTCTTTTACTATTGATATAGTTGAAGAACAGTTTGGGATTAGTTTTACTCTCCTTAGCAATGTGCTTCTCTGTTTCCTTTTTGGCAGCTTTAATTAGTTTTTTAGATAAAGTATTTTTCTCCCTATAGTTTTTTAGAGCTTCAATGGTGCCATCCTGCTTTAGTAGTGCAAATGCTTTCTTTTTACTGTTAATTGCCTGTCTTACTTCTTTGTTTAGCCACATTGGGTTTTTCCTATTTCTAGTCCTTTTATTCCCACAAGGTATAAACCGCTTACACTGCCTATTTAGGATGTTCTTAAACATTTCCCATTTATTATATGTATTCTTATTTCTGAGGATATTGTCCCAGTCTACCAGATTAAGGGCATCTCTAAGCTGTTCAAACTTTGCCTTCCTAAAGTTCAATGTTTTTGTGACTCCCTGACAAGTCCCCCTAGTGAAAGACAGGTGAAACTGCACAATATTGTGGTCGCTATTTCCTAAATGCCCGACCACCTGCAGATTTGTTATTCTGTCAGGTCTATTAGATAGTATTAGGTCTAAAAGTGCTGCTCCTCTGGTTGGATTCTGCACCAATTGTGAAAGATAATTTTTCTTGGTTATTAGCAGAAACCTGTTGCCTTTATGGGTTTCACAGGTTTCTGTTTCCCAGTTAATATCCGGGTAGTTAAAGTCCCCCATAACCAGGACCTCATTATGGGTTGCAGCTTCATCTATCTGCTTTAGAAGTAGACTTTCCATGCTTTCTGTTATATTTGGGGGTTTGTAACAGACCCCAATGAGAATTTTGTTACCATTTTTCCCTCCATCAATTTCAACCCATATGGACTCGACATCCTCATTCCCTTTGCTAATATCCTCCCTTAAAGTGGACTTTAGACAAGACTTTACATAGAGACAAACCCCTCCTCCTCTCCGAATTTTACGATCCTTTCTAAACAGACTGTAACCCTGTAAGTTAACTGCCCAGTCATAGCTTTCATCTAACCATGTCTCGGTTATTCCCACTATGTCAAAGTTACCTGTAGATATTTCTGCTTCTAGTTCTTCCATCTTGTTTGTCAGGCTTCTGGCGTTTGCGAGCATGCAGTTTAGAGGATTTTGTTTTGTTCCAATCTCCTCACTGTGGATTGTTTTAGAAATGTTCTTACCTCCCTTCAGAGTATGTTTTCCTGGGTCGTCTTTGTTCGAGTCTAATGTTTTTCTTCCCGTCCCCTCTTCTTCTAGTTTAACGCCCTCCTGATGAGTGTAGCGAGTCTTCTGGCGAATATGTGTTTCCCAGGTTTGTTGAGGTGTAGTCCGTCTCTGGCGAGGAGTCCATCATACCAGTAATTCACACCGTGGTCCAGGAATCCAAATCCTTGTTGTCTGCACCATCGTCTTAGCCAGTTGTTTGCATCAAGGATCCTGTTCCATCTCCTGGTGCCATGCCCGTCTACTGGAAGGATAGAAGAAAAAACTACCTGTGCATCCAGTTCCTTTACTTTCTTCCCCAACTCTTCAAAGTCCTTGCAGATTGTCGGTAGGTCCTTCCTTGCCGTGTCATTGGTGCCAACATGTATCAGAAGAAATGGGTGGACGTCCTTGGAGCTGAAGAGCTTTGGTATCCTATCGGTCACATCCTTGATCATCGCACCTGGAAGGCAGCATACTTCTCTTGCAGTTATGTCCGGTCTGCAGATGGCTGCTTCTGTGCCTCTCAGTAGTGAGTCTCCCACCACCACCACTCTTCGTTGCTTCTTGGCTGTACTTTTTGCTGTCACTTGTTGCTGTGTGCCCTTTTCTTTTTTGCTTGCTGGTATTGCTTCATTCTTAGGTGTGCCATCTTCATCCTCTACAAAGATTTGATATCGGTTCTTCAGTTGTGTGGTTGGTGATTTCTCCATGGTCTTCTTGCTTCTTTTGGTCACATGCTTCCACTCATCTGCTTTTGGAGGTTCTCTGACACTTTTTTCACCTTCTGTGACCAGTAGAGATGCTTCTGTTCTGTCTAGAAAGTCTTCATTCTCTTTGATGAGTTTTAAAGTTGCTATTCTTTCTTCCAGACCCCGCACCTTTTCTTCTAAAAGGGCCACTAGTCTACACTTCTGACAGGTGAAATTGGATTCTTCTTCTGGTCGATCTGTGAACATGTAGCACATGCTGCAGCTCACCATGTAGGTTGTCACATCTGCCATGTTGCTCCTAGATCCTGCTGACTTGCTGTGTGTTTTCCTTCTTGTGTAATCTACTCAGCCAAGCTCTCTTGCAATAATGTCCTACAGGCAAAAATTAGCCTCCTGAAGCTTGAATCCCTGGTTTGGTGATGCTTTCGAAGCAGCTGGTCCCGGCTGTACCCAACGATCTTCTAGCTTAGGGAGACTTCGCTTCTCCCAGAAGGCACCTGGAATATGCAAATTAGCCTCCTGAAGCTTGAATCCCTGGTTTGGTGATGCTTTCGAAGCAGCTGGTCCCGGCTGTACCCAACGATCTTCTAGCTTAGGGAGACTTCGCTTCTCCCAGAAGGCACCTGGAATATGCAAATTAGCCTCCTGAAGCTTGAATCCCTGGTTTGGTGATGCTTTCGAAGCAGCTGGTCCCGGCTGTACCCAACGATCTTCTAGCTTAGGGAGACTTCGCTTCTCCCAGAAGGCACCTGGAATATGCAAATTAGCCTCCTGAAGCTTGAATCCCTGGTTTGGTGATGCTTTCGAAGCAGCTGGTCCCGGCTGTACCCAACGATCTTCTAGCTTAGGGAGACTTCGCTTCTCCCAGAAGGCACCTGGAATATGCAAATTAGCCTCCTGAAGCTTGAATCCCTGGTTTGGTGATGCTTTCGAAGCAGCTGGTCCCGGCTGTACCCAACGATCTTCTAGCTTAGGGAGACTTCGCTTCTCCCAGAAGGCACCTGGAATATGCAAATTAGCCTCCTGAAGCTTGAATCCCTGGTTTGGTGATGCTTTCGAAGCAGCTGGTCCCGGCTGTACCCAACGATCTTCTAGCTTAGGGAGACTTCGCTTCTCCCAGAAGGCACCTGGAATATGCAAATTAGCCTCCTGAAGCTTGAATCCCTGGTTTGGTGATGCTTTCGAAGCAGCTGGTCCCGGCTGTACCCAACGATCTTCTAGCTTAGGGAGACTTCGCTTCTCCCAGAAGGCACCTGGAATATGCAAATTAGCCTCCTGAAGCTTGAATCCCACAGTATGTCTCCTGTGTCTCTCTGGTATCTCCCTAGTATAGCGCCAATGTCTCTAGTATCTCCTCAGTATGTCTCCTGTGTCTCTCTGGTATCTCCCTAGTATAGCGCCAATGCCTCTAGTATCTCCATAGTATGTCTCCTGTGTCTCTCTGGTATCTCCCTAGTATAGCGCCAATGCCTCTAGTATCGCCATAGTATGTCTCCTGTGTCTCTCTGGTATCTCCCTAGTATAGCGCAAATGCCTCTAGTATCTCCATAGTATGTCTCCTGTGTCTCTCTGGTATCTCACTAGTATAGCGCCAATGTCTCTAGTATCTCCTCAGTATGTCTCCTGTGTCTCTGTGGTATCTCCCTAGTATAGCACCAATGCCTCTAGTATCTCCTCAGTATGTCTCCTGTGTCTCTCTGGTATCCCCGTAGTATAGCGCCAATGCCTCTAGTATCTCCATAGTATGTCTCCTGTGTCTCTGTGGTATCCCCCTAGTATAGCGCCAATGCCTCTAGTATCTCCTCAGTATGTCTCCTGTGTCTCTCTGATATCTCCCTAGTATAGCGCCAATGTCTCTAGTATCTCCTTAGTATGTCTCCTGTGTCTCTGTGGTATCTCCCTAGTATAGTGCCAATGTCTCTAGTATCTCCATAGTATGTCTCCTGTGTCTCTCTGGTATCCCCCTAGTATAGCGCCAATGTCTCTAGTATCTCCATAGTATGTCTCCTGTGTCTCTCTGGTATCTCCCTAGTATAGCACCAATGTCTCTAGTATCTCCTCAGTATGTCTCCTGTGTCTCTCTGGTGTCTCCCTAGTATAGCACCAATGTCTCTAGTATCTCCTCAGTATGTCTCCTGTGTCTCTCTGGTATCCCCCTAGTATAGCTCCAATGTCTCTAGTATCTCCATAGTATGTCTCCAGTGTCTCTCTGGTATCTCCCTAGTATAGCACCAATGTCTCTAGTATCTCCTCAGTATGTCTCCTGTGTCTCTCTGGTATCCCCCTAGTATAGCTCCAATGTCTCTAGTATCTCCATAGTATGTCTCCTGTGTCTCTCTGGTATCTCCCTAGTATAGCGCCAATGCCTCTAGTATCTCCTCAGTATGTCTCCTGTGTCTCTCTGGTATCTCCCTAGTATAGCGCCAATGTCTCTAGTATCTCCTCAGTATGTCTCCTGTGTCTCTCTGGTATCTCCCTAGTATAGCGCCAATGCCTCTAGTATCTCCATAGTATGTCTCCTGTGTCTCTCTGGTATCTCCCTAGTATAGCACCAATGCCTCTAGTATCTCCTCAGTATGTCTCCTGTGTCTCTCTGGTATCTCCCTAGTATAGCGCCAATGCCTCTAGTATCTCCATAGTATGTCTCCTGTATCTCTCTGGTATCTCCCTAGTATAGCGCCAATGCCTCTAGTATCTCCATAGTATGTCTCCTGTGTCTCTCTGGTATCTCCCTAGTATAGCACCAATGCCTCTAGTATCTCCTCAGTATGTCTCCTGTGTCTCTCTGGTATCTCCCTAGTATAGCGCTAATGCCTCTAGTATCTCCTCAGTATGTCTCCTGTGTCTCTCTGGTATCTCCCTAGTATAGCGCTAATGCCTCTAGTATCTCCTCAGTATGTCTCCTGTGTCTCTCTGGTATCTCCCTAGTATAGCGCCAATGCTTCAAGTAGGGTTGAGCAACTTTTAGTTTTTTAGGGTCGAGTCGGGTTTCTCTAAACCCTACTATCTCAAACGTCGAGTCGAGTGGAATCGGCCGATTATCGCGAAAAGTCGGGGATCGACCGAAACACGAAACCCAATGCAAGTCAATGGGGGAGCATAGTCGGCACTGAGTGGAGGCCAGGAAAACATGTACAGTGCCCATTTTAATGGCAAAAACATACATTCTTGTTACTGAAGCTTGTCAATCTTAATTTAACTTATAATAATAGTAAGGCATTGGAAATTGGGGGTCATTTGGCTAAAGTTGTGGGGGGTAGGGCTGGTTCAAGTATTTAGTGGGCCCAGGAAATCTGGACCACGTCACGGCAGTGGAGCAGGGAGAGGTAAGTATTTCAACTTTGCAAGTGCTGTGATCCTGAGCAAGCAGGGGGGGCCCACTCGTTGGCATTGGCACTGGCACAGGGTCCCTGTTGTGAATTCTGTTATCGAACTCCCTCCTGTGGTCATGAATGGTACTTCGGCGAGTTCTGTCCATGGACTCCCTCTGGTGGCTGTGAGTGGAGCTGCTGCTTCTGAGGTTCCTTCCACAGGTGACTTAGTTTATTCTTTGGCTGGCTGCTCTATTTAACTCCACTCAGATCGTTACTCCATGTCAGCTGTCAATGTTCTTGTACTGGTTCAGTTCGCTCTTGGATCTTTCTGTCTACTTCAGCAGAAGCTAAGTCCCTGCTAGTTAATTATTTGTTCATTGTGGTCTTGTCCAGCTTGCTATCATGATTTTGCTTTGCTAGCTGGAAGCTCTGGGAGGCAGAGTGGCACCTCCGCACCGTGAGTCGGAGCGGAGGTCTTTTTGCACACTCTGCGTGGTCTTTTTGTAGTTTTTTGTGCTGACCGCAAAGTTACCTTTCCTATCCTCAGTCTGTTTAGTAAGTCTGGCCTCCCTTTGCTGAAACCTGTTTCATTTCTGTGTTTGTGACTTTCATCTTAACTCACAGTCAATATATGTGGGGGGCTGCCTTTTTCTTTGGGGAATTTCTCTGAGGCAAGGTAGGCTTTATTTTCTATCTCTAGGGCTAGTTAGCTCTTAGGCTGTGAAGAGGCGTCTAGGCAGAGTTAGGTACGCTCCACGGCTATTTCTAGTGTGTGTGATAGGATTAGGGGTTGCGGTCAGCAGAGCTCCCACTTCCCAGAGCTTGTCCTTTGTTAGTTTAACCATCAGGTCGTTTCGGGTGCTCCTAACCACCAGGTCCATAACAGGCCCCTCAAAGTACGGCGGTGTGTTTGCACGGCAGGGGCGCCTCCCACCGGCAGCGACACTTTTGCGTACTATGAGGGGCCCTGTGCCAGTGACGTCGCCAAAGAGTATTCCTCCCTCCACCTGATGAAGGAACCTGCACTTTCATCTGTACCTTCCTTTTTGTCCCTGTGTAAGGTGGTATGGTATGCGGGAAGAGGAACCTGACTTTCAGCAGGGTCACAATCTTGCTGTGTAGCGTGCACAAGGAATGTTGTGTTATGGGTCAATGTACCAGCAGACTCATCTATCACTGGCTGGGCAATGGGCAGGATGAGGAGGAAACACAGATATAGGCCCAAAGAATAAAGTGGGCTAAATGCATTTCAAAATTGCTAACAGGACTAACCGGGCGGCATTGCTTTGTTCAGTGGAGGACAACTGTAATGAGAGGCTGACACAGAGAGTAGGCCCAAATCAGTAAGTAGGCTAAATGCAGTTCAAAATTGGTAACAGAAGTAAACAGGCGGCACTGGTTTGTTCAGTGGAGGAGAACATCAAGGAGCGGCAGACACCGATAGTAGGCCCCAACCCAACTAGTAGGCCAAATGCAGTCTAACATTAACAACTACTTAACGAGAGCCTGAAAATGGAATTTCAGGACAGGAAACCAGGAGAACAGCAAGAAGCGGCAGACACTGTTAGTAGGCCCCAACCCAACTAGTAGGCCAAATGCAGTTGTTCCATTTAACAACTATTTAACAAGAGCCTGAAGATAGAAGCTCAGGAAAGGCAACCAGGAGAACACCTTGGAGCGGCAGACACTGTTAGTAGGCCCCAACCAAACTAGTAGCCCCACTGCAGTTTTAAAATTCCGATAGGCTGAAAACCTGATAATTGCAGGTCATTTTGTTAAAGAGGACAGCTGTATTGAGTGGCGCAGCCAGACACTGCAAGTAGGCCTTACACCACAAAGTTGGCTCGACGCAGGTTTAAAAAAGGTTACATGGGTACAAGGTCTTCATTGGTGTGCTCAGTGGAGGACAATTGGAAGGAGGGACCGCAGAAAGACTTAGTAGGCCTAAAATAACAAAATAGGCTCTATGCAGCTTCGATTATGTGGCAACCTGGAAAACACCTTGGAGCGGGAGACACCGTCTCTACAAGCCAGACCCAACTTGTAGGCCTAATGCAGTGTTGTTTCAACAACTACTTAACGAGAGCTAGAAGATAGAAGCTATGGAGAGGCAACCTGGAGAACACCATGGAGAGGCAACCTGGAGAACACCTTGGAGCGGCAGACACCGTCTCTACAACCCAGACCCAACTTGTAGGCCTAATGCAGTGTTGTTTCAACAACTATTTAACAAGAGCATGAAGATTGAAGCTATGGAGAGGCAACCTGGAGAACACCTTGGAGCGGGAGACACCGTGTCTACAACCCAGACCCAACTTGTAGGCTTAATGCAGTGTTGTTTCAACAACTATTTAACAAGAGCATGAAGATTGAAGCTATGGAGAGGCAACCTGGAGAACACCTTGCAGCGGGAGACACCGTCTCTACAACCCAGACCCAACGCAGCCTACAAGACAAGCCAGCCACAGCCTACCAGGCACAGAGCCAGGCCAGCCGGTCTCACTGTCTTCTTCTGGGAGCCCTCCCTCGCATCGTCAGTGCTATGAGGTAAATATAAATATTTTTTTCTTTTTGGTGATGTTCACCTAACAATATGCATTAATTTTTGTTTAACCCCTTCAAGTCACAGTCCTTTTTCAGTTTTGCATTTTCATTTTTTGCTCCCCTCCTTCCCAAAGCCATAACTTTTTTATTTTTCTGTCAATATGGTCATGTGAGAGCTTATTTTTTGTGGGACAATTTGTACTTTTGAATGCCACCATTGGTTTTCCCATGTCGTGTACTAGAAAACAGGGAAAAAAATTTAAAGTGTGGTGAAAAAAACTGCAATCCTACAAAAAACTGCAATCCTACACTTGTTTTTTGTTTGGCTTTTTTTGCTAGGTTCAATAAATGCTAAAACTGACATTATGAATCCAAAGGTCATTACGAGTTCATAGACACCATACATGTGTAGGTTCCAGGGTGGATAAAAATCAATGTTTTTTTTTTATTTTTTAAATCAAAAAAATCGGATTTTTTTTATTTAAATCGGATTTTTTTTATTTAAATCGGATTTTTTTCAATAAACTGCTTTTTGAGGAAAATATTTTACCTGGTTCTTCCATCATGAGATAAAGCTGAGCTGTTTAACTCAGTAGAATAAAGGCTGTATATGTGTAACATTCACAATGCCATGCTCTTCCAGAGGTTTCTGTAGGATTAGTGGGCAGTTTCTCTCCTATATTATCACAGACGCTCGCTTTACTTACGCAGTTCTCAAAACTGAATTTGACTCCGCAGAGGTCCCAGCCTCTTCTTCACGGCAAAAATGTTACAACATGAACAGAGTTGAGAAAAAGACCTTAATCCTATTGTTCTACAAACCTATGAATACAGAATCAACCCCTTCAGTGCCAAGTCCAAGAAGTTAGACAATATGTTTCTGATTGTTTGGAGTGGAATAGATCTGCACAACACAAGAAGAATGTGAATCTAAGTGTGAGGAGGAGGAAGGGCAAGCAGACAAGAAAATGAAAGTGAAACTTTCAGCACAATACTGCAGCATAGCCACAGACAGACAAGTCTGGATCTGTTTGTGTGTACGATCTGAGGTTTATTACATTCTTTCCTTATAATGGCAGCAGGCCGTAAAAGAGACCCAGTTTGGGAATATTTTAATGAAGCTCCTTCGCCTATCGGTAAGGCAGGCACGTGTGCAAAATGCAAACGATGCAACAAAGAGATGCAAGGCCTGGTGGCGCGAATGAGGCAACATCATGAGAAGTGCGGTGATGAAGATGACCAAAGAAACACTTCTAAACAGGCAGGATCTTCAGGTTGGTAAACATTTTTATTGAATCCTATTTCTAAAGACTGAACTATCATGTGTGAGAAAAATTATATTTCTTATTATTACTGCATGTTACTGTCATTTGGTACAGTTATGAAGAAAAGCAAATATTCCTTTTGGGGCAGGGGCAGTGATGTGTTGTGTACAATAAGCAGAAATTGTATAAACAATAAAATAACAGCATTGACTTTTTTTGTTTAGGGGAATTCATGGATTCTGGAAACTATCCACCTCCAAGATCACCATCATCCTGTTCTACAGTTTCAGAGTTATCCATCCAGGATAGTGCTTCATTAGCAGCAGCATCATCATCAGACACCCACAGCCACATATCACCATCACCCAAAAGGAAGAAAAAACCTTTACCTCCTGGAACCACCATAGATAGGTTTGTGATAAGAACTAGCAGATTAGAAAAAGAGTTGATTGATGAAAAAATTGCCCAGTTTATTTATGCAACAAACTCTTCTTTCCGTCTGACTGAGAACCCACATTTCATTAATATGGTTCAGTCACTGAGACCAGGATACAGTCCACCCAGCAGAGCTGATGTTGCAGGGAAACTGCTGGATCAAGTGTATGACAGAGAAATGGAGCAATGTGCAACAGCTCTGGAGGGTAAAATTGTTAACCTAAGTATTGATGGGTGGAGTAATGTCCACAATGATCCTATTGTATGTGCTTGTATAACAGCAGAAGAAGGTAAAGTCTTCCTTGCACAAACAACTGATACGTCAGGAAATGCACACACAGCAGAATACTTACAAGAAGTGGCAGTAAAAGCTATAACGACATGTGAACAAAAATTCAAATGTCTAGTACGCAGTTTGGTCACTGACAATGCTGCAAATGTATCCAAGATGAGAAGAGATTTAGAAGAGCAGGGAGGGAATACAAAGCTGCTAATAACATATGGTTGCAGTGCTCATTTGCTGCACCTCTTATCCAAAGACTTAAGTGTTCCAGAAATAAAGGCTAGTGTTGTTGAAATTGCTAAATACTTCCGTAATAATCATTTTGCTGCAGCAGCTCTGAAAAGGATGGGTGGAACCAAGCTAACGCTCCCACAAGATGTTAGATGGAACTCTGTGGTGGACTGTTGTGAGCAGTATATCAAAAACTGGCCTATTCTGATGACACTTTGTGAAGAAAATAGAGATAAAATAGATGGCACTGTCACGGCCAAAATCCTCAACATTGGGCTTAAGAGAAATGTTGAACATATGCTGAGCTTCCTGAAACCCATCTCTCAAGCTTTAAACAAAATACAGAAAAATAGCTGTTTTATTGCGGATGCTGTTGAAATTTGGAAGGAACTGAGTGAACACTTAAAAACAGAACTACACATGGACAGAATTAAATTACAAGCAGTAAACAAACGAATGGGACAAGCACTGACTCCAGCTCATTTTTTGGCAAATATTGTCAATATCCAATATCAGGGTCAAAACCTAAGTGCTGAGGAAGAGGAGTTAGCTATGACATGGGTATCCAGCAATCATCCATCTTTAATGCCAACTATAATAAACCAGAGCTAAGGGGGAACCAGTCAAGAAATATATGTTTGCTGAAGATATTTTAAGGAAGGTCACACCAGTAAACTGGTGGAAGTCACTTAAGCGCTTGGATTTAGAGACTGTTCAAGTAATGATTTCACTTTTAACAGCAGTACTGCAGGTGTTGAAAGAATATTCTCTTCCTTTGGACTCATTCATTCTAAATTGAGAAATCGGTTGGGACCCAATAAAGCAGGAAAGCTTGTATTTCTTTTCCAGATTATGAATAGGAACAAAGAAGAAGATGATGATGAAGATGACGACAAGTGAGCTACAGAGGACAGCAGGGACAGTAGTATTTAAGTTTTTCATATGTTGGCTGGGCTGACAGTCTAAGTTTCTTATAATATATATATATTTTGTTTAGCCAAATTAGTTAACAAACATGGATGATTGTTTAAGCAAATAACTTATGCTGTAATGTTGTTATTGTTTCAGTTCAATAAATCTATTTAAATTGTTATTAAGGTCAGGATTATTTTTCTCCTTCCTAAGTACAACAGAACAGTGGTGTCCAAATATGAATGATTAACCCATTAAACTGGGGAGAAAAAAGTAATATAAAAAGTGATTCTAAAAATCTTCATCTACTTGCATGTTAAAGTAGCAAGAACTAGTTTAGGTAGAAACTTTGATTTAAATCACTGATTTAAATCAAGCCTTACTGACTAGTGATTTAAATCAGTTAGATTTAAATCAAATCCACCCTGGTAGGTTCTTTTTTATCTAAGTGGTGAAAAAAAATTCATAACGTTGCCAAAAAAAAACAACATTTTATTTAAAAAATGCTCAATTTTCCAAGACCCGTAGCGTCTCCATTTTTTTTGATCTGAGGCTGGGTGACTGCTTATTTTTTGCATGCTGAGCAGACTTTTTAATGATACCATTTCGGTGTGGATACATTCTTTTGATCGCCCGTTTTTTGTTTTTTTTTTGCTACGCTGTTTAGCGTTCAGGTTAATCCTTTTTTATTATTGATAGACCAGGCAATTTTAAACGCGGCAATACCAAATATGTGTAGGTTTGATTTTATTTTTATTGTTTTATTTTGAATGGGGCGAAAGGGGGGTGATTTAAAGGGTTGGTCTGATCGGCTCTGCTACATAGGAGCGATGCTCAGATCGCTCCTATGTAGTAGAATTGTTGCATTGCTATGAACACCGACCACAGGGTGGCGCTCACAGCAATCCGGCATCAACAACCATAGAGGTCTTCAAGAGACCTCTGGTTGTCATGCTGACGCATCGCTGACTCCCAATCACATGAAGGGGGTCAGCGATGCGCGCATTTCTGGCCCGACGGCCAGAAGCGCTAGTTAAATGCCGCTGTCAGAATTTGACAGCGGCATTTAACTAATTAATAGTGGCGGGTGAATCACAATTACACCCGCCGCTATTGCGGGCACATGTCAGCTGTTCAAAACAGCTGACATGTCCCGGCTTTGAGGTGGGCTCACTGCTGGAGCACTAGTACTGCGCATGTCATGAAGGTAAATATATATAATTTTCTTTTTGGTGATGTTCATCTAACAATATGCATTAATTCTTGTTTAAAGGAAGCTGCAGCAACCGAGGTGCTTCCAGAAGGAGAAGGACTGGAGAAATACCCGGAGCGGGCTCGTGTTTAGTAAGTTTCTGACATGCAGAAATAGATCATCACAGACATCAGAGTACACACAACACATAAAAAACAGATGGTCACAGATCCCTACTCCGTGGTGTCGCTTATTCGTCACGTGCCTGCTCTCACACGTGACCTGGGGTTGTGCCTGCAAGGGTTAAGGAAGTTGTCCACTACTATAAAGTTTTTTTTTGTTCATAAATCTTGCTATTATGTGCTACTGAAAACATCTACTGTGTTTATTTTAGCAATATTAGCTGTTATCATGCTGTAGCAGCACATCTTCAGTGCTGGATTCAGCTCTCATGGGGTTAATCGACAACTTCCTTTCTCCTGAGTTATTGTGCTCTAATACTACAAGTTCCATGATGCTTTGCACTGCCACTAAGCCCGAACCTGGCACACCCCCTCCAAAAACACCCAAACCCCTCCCTCCTCTCTCTTCAAAAAGATTTGTGGTGTCATTTCTGTCCAACTCCTCTTTTACATTTGTCCAACCCACACTCCATTACACAGAGATAGATAGGTAGATAGATATTAGATAGATAGATATTAGATAGATAGATATTAGATAGATAGATATTAGATAGATAGATAGATATTAGATAGATAGATATTAGATAGATAGATATTAGATAGATAGATAGATAGATATTAGATAGATAGATATGGGATAGATAGATAGATAGATAGATAGATAGATAGATAGATAGATAGATAGATAGATAGATATTAGATAGATAGATAGATATGGGATAGATAGATAGATAGATATTAGATAGATAGATAGATAGATAGATAGATCGATATTAGATAAATAGATAGATATAGGATAGATATTAGATAGATATAGGATAGATATTAGATAGATAGATATTAGATAGATATTAGATAGATAGATATTAGATAAATAGATATAGGATAGATAGATATTAGATAGATAAATATCTATCTATCTAATATCTATCTATCTAATATCTATCTATCTAATATCTATCTAATATCTGTCTATCTAATATCTATCTATCTAATATCTATCTAATATCTATCTATCTAATATCTATCTATCTAATATCTATCTATCTAATATCTATCTATCTATCTAATATCTATCTATCTAATACAGTTAGGGCCAGAAATATTTGG
Source organism: Ranitomeya imitator (assembly GCF_032444005.1). Classification (NCBI taxonomy): domain Eukaryota; kingdom Metazoa; phylum Chordata; class Amphibia; order Anura; family Dendrobatidae; genus Ranitomeya; species Ranitomeya imitator. Next base: position 203,179 of record NC_091291.1, read on the forward strand.
ACAGTGACACAATTTTCGTGAGTTGGGCTCTGCATGCCACCACATTGGATTTGAAATGAAACCTCTACAACAGAATTCAAGTGCAGATTGTAACGTTTAATTTGAAGGGTTGAACAAAAATATCTGATAGAAAATGTAGGAATTGTACACATTTCTTTACAAACACTCCACATTTTAGGAGGTCAAAAGTAATTGGACAAATAAACATAACCCAAACAAAATATTTTTATTTTCAATATTTTGTTGCAAATCCTTTGGAGGCAATCACTGCCTTAAGTCTGGAACCCATGGACATCACCAAACGCTGGGTTTCCTCCTTCTTAATGCTTTGCCAGGCCTTTACAGCCGCAGCCTTCAGGTCTTGCTTGTTTGTGGGTCTTTCCGTCTTAAGTCTGGATTTGAGCAAGTGAAATGCATGCTCAATTGGGTTTAGATCTGGAGATTGACTTGGCCATTGCAGAATGTGCCACTTTTTGGCACTCATGAACTCCTGGGTAGCTTTGGCTGTATGCTTAGGGTCATTGTCCATCTGTACTATGAAGCGCCGTCCAATCAACTTTGCAGCATTTGGCTGAATCTGGGCTGAAAGTATATCCCGGTACACTTCAGAATTCATCCGGCTACTCTTGTCTGCTCTTATGTCATCAATAAACACAAGTGACCCAGTGCCATTGAAAGCCATGCATGCCCATGCCATCACGTTGCCTCCACCATGTTTTACAGAGGATGTGGTGTGCCTTGGATCATGTGCCGTTCCCTTTCTTCTCCAAACTTTTTTCTTCCCATCATTCTGGTACAGGTTGATCTTTGTCTCATCTGTCCATAGAATACTTTTCCAGAACTGAGCTGGCTTCTTGAGGTGTTTTTCTGTCTATTTTTGGTATTGATGAATGGTTTGCATCTAGATGTGAACCCTTTGTATTTACTGTCATGGAGTCTTCTCTTTACTGTTGACTTAGAGACAGATACACCTACTTCACTGAGAGTGTTCTGGACTTCAGTTGATGTTGTGAACGGGTTCTTCTTCACCAAATTAAGTATGCGGCGATCATCCACCACTGTTGTCATCCGTGGACGCCCAGGCCTTTTTGAGTTCCCAAGCTCACCAGTCAATTCCTTTTTTCTCAGAATGTACCCAACTGTTGATTTTGCTACTCCAAGCATGTCTGCTATCTCTCTGATGGATTTTTTCTTTTTTTTCAGCCTCAGGATGTTCTGCTTCACCTCAATTGAGAGTTCCTTTGACCGCATGTTGTCTGCTCACAGCAACAGCTTCCAAATGCAAAACCACACACCTGGAATCCACCCCTGACCTTTTAACTACTTCATTGATTACAGGTTAACGAGGGAGACGCCTTCAGAGTTAATTGCAGCCCTTAGAGTCCATTGTCCAATTACTTTTGGTCCCTTGAAAAAGAGGACGCTATGCATTACAGAGCTATGATTCCTAAACCCTTTCTCCGATTTGGATGTGGAAACTATCATATTGCAGCTGGGAGTGTGCACTTTCAGCCCATATTATATATATAATTGTATTTCTGAACATGTTTTTGTAAACAGCTAAAATAACAAAACTTGTGTCACTGTCCAAATATTTCTGTCCCTAACTGTATCTATCTATCTATCCTATATCTATCTATCTATCTAATATCTATCTATCTAATATCTATCTATCTAATATCTGATAGATAGATATTAGATAAATAGATATTAGATAGATATTAGATAGATAGATAGATATTAGATAGATAGATATTAGATAGATAGATATTAGATAGATAGTAACATAGTTACATAGTAACATAGTTAGTAAGGCCGAAAAAAGACATTTGTCCATCCAGTTCAGCCTATATTCCATCATAATAAATACCCAGATCTACGTCCTTCTACAGAACCTAATAATTGTATGATACAATATTGTTCTGCTCCAGGAAGACATCCAGGCCTCTCTTGAACCCCTCGACTGAGTTCGCCATCACCACCTCCTCAGGCAAGCAATTCCAGATTCTCACTGCCCTAACAGTAAAGAATCCTCTTCTATGTTGGTGGAAAAACCTTCTCTCCTCCAGACGCAAAGAATGCCCCCTTGTGCCCGTCACCTTCCTTGGTATAAACAGATCCTCAGCGAGATATTTGTATTGTCCCCTTATATACTTATACATGGTTATTAGATCGCCCCTCAGTCGTCTTTTTTCTAGACTAAATAATCCTAATTTCGCTAATCTATCTGGGTATTGTAGTTCTGCCATCCCCTTTATTAATTTTGTTGCCCTCCTTTGTACTCTCTCTAGTTCCATTATATCCTTCCTGAGCACCGGTGCCCAAAACTGGACACAGTACTCCATGTGCGGTCTAACTAGGGATTTGTACAGAGGCAGTATAATGCTCTCATCATGTGTATCCAGACCTCTTTTAATGCACCCCATGATCCTGTTTGCCTTGGCAGCTGCTGCCTGGCACTGGCTGCTCCAGGTAAGTTTATCATTAACTAGGATCCTCAAGTCCTTCTCCCTGTCAGATTTACCCAGTGGTTTCCCGTTCAGTGTGTAATGGTGATATTGATTCCCTCTTCCCATGTGTATAACCTTACATTTATCATTGTTAAACCTCATCTGCCACCTTTCAGCCCAAGTTTCCAACTTATCCAGATCCATCTGTAGCAGAATACTATCTTCTCTTGTATTAACTGCTTTACATAGTTTTGTATCATCTGCAAATATCGATATTTTACTGTGTAAACCTTCTACCAGATCATTAATGAAAATGTTGAAGAGAACAGGTCCCAATACTGACCCCTGCGGTACCCCACTGGTCACAGCGACCCAGTTAGAGACTATGCCATTTATAACCACCCTCTGCTTTCTATCACTAAGCCAGTTACTAACCCATTTACACACATTTTCCCCCAGACCAAGCATTCTCATTTTGTGTACCAACCTCTTGTGCGGCACGGTATCAAACGCTTTGGAAAAATCGAGATATACCACGTCCAATGACTCACCGTGGTCCAGCCTATAGCTTACCTCTTCATAAAAACTGATTAGATTGGTTTGACAGGAGCGATTTCTCATAAACCCATGCTGATATGGAGTTACACAGTTATTCTCATTGAGATAATCCAGAATAACATCCCTCAGAAACCCTTCAAATATTTTACCAACAATAGAGGTTAGACTTACTGGCCTATAATTTCCAGGTTCACTTTTAGAGCCCTTTTTGAATATTGGCACCACATTTGCTATGCGCCAGTCCTGCGGAACAGACCCTGTCTGTTATATTAGATAAATAGATAGATATTAGATAAATAGATAGATATTAGATAGATAGATATTAGATAAATAGATAGATATAGGATAGATAGATATTAGATAGATAGATATTAGATAGATAGATATTAGATAGATAGATATTAGATAGAGAGAGATATTAGATAGAGATAGATATTAGATAGATAGATATTAGATAGATAGATATTAGATATATATTTGTTGTGAATTCTGTGGCAGAGCTCCCTCCTGTGGTCACAAGTGGTACTTCGGCTGATTCTCTCTGGGAGCTTCCGTTTGTGGAGGAAACTGGTACTGCGGCTTCTGAGTTTCCTCCCTCAGGTGATCTGGTGAGGTCGTTAGGTGCTTCTCTACTTAACTCCACCTAATGCTTTGATCCATGCTTCCTGTCAATGTTCCAGTGTTGGACTTGTGTTTCTCTGGATCATTCCTGTGGCCTGCTGCTCTGCATAGCTAAGTGTTTCTTTGCTATTTGTTGCTATTTTTTCTGTCCAGCTTGTCTATTTGTTTTGCTGGAAGCTCTGGGACGCAAAGGGTGTACTTCCGTGCCGTTAGTTCGGTACGGAGGGTCTTTTTGCCCCTTTGCGTGGTTTTCTTTAGGATTTTGTGTAGACCGCAAAGTTATCTTTCCTATCCTCGTTCTGTCTAGAATATCGGGCCTCACTTTGCTGAATCTATTTCATCCCTACGTTTGTCTTTTCATCTTACTCACAGTCATTATATGTGGGGGGCTGCCTTTTCCTTTGGGGGATTTCTCTGAGGCAAGGTAGGCTTATTTTTTCTATCTTCAGGCTAGTTAGTTTCTCAGGCTGTGCCGAGTTGCATAGGCAGAGTTAGGCGCTATCCACAGCTGCCTCTAGTTGTGTTTGGAGAGGATCAGGGATTGCGGTCTGCAGAGTTCCCACGTCTCAGAGCTCGTTCTATTATTTTGGGTTATTGTCAGATCACTGTATGTGCTCTGACCTCCATGTCCATTGTGATACTGAATTGCCTTTCATAACATATATTAGATAGATAGATGCATAGATATGGGATAGATATGGGATAGATGGATAGACACAGACAGATAGAATTAGATAGATATGGGATAGATAGATACATACAGATATATTTATATATCTATTTCCATAGATATGTCCATATCCATGTTTCTAAACCCCTTCACCCCTGGAGCTTTTTTCGTTTATCGCTCCCCTTCTTTCCATGTGAGGGATTATCTTTTGCGGGACAAGTTCTACTTTTGAACGACACCATTGGTTTTACCACGTCGTCGTGTAACAGAAAATGTGAAAAAAATTCAAAGTGCGATGAAATTGCTAAAAAGTGCAATCCCACACTTGTTTTTAGCTTGCCTTTTTGCTAGGTTCACTAAATGCTAATACTGTGTGCACACGTTGTGGATTTGATTGCAGATCCGCAGCGTTTTTTGCCGTACGGAATTGCATTAAATCCGCAGTGTAGTGCACAACCAATGTAAGTCTATGGGAGCCGCAGACTTGTTGTGCACATGCTGCGGAAAAGGCCGCACCGAAACGCAGCTTTTATTTTTCTCCGCAGCACGTCACTTCTTTTGTGCTGAACTGCAGCGTTTCTGCACGCTTACGCCGGGATCTCACACAGCGAGATACGGCCGAGTCTCGCAGGTTAAATACAAGCTCTGGCACCGGCACTCCAGAGCGGAGCGTGCGGCCGCACAGCAATACATAGAGCCGCACGCTCCGCTCCGGAGTGCCGGTGCCAGAGCTTGTATTTAACCTGCGAGACTCGGCCGTATCTCGCTGTACTGTGACTCCGGCCTTACACTTTCATTGAGATGTAACAAATATCTGCAGTTTTGCTGCGGATGTGGGTCCAAGAAACGCTGCAGTTCAGGAGGAGGGAAGTGTGCGGGCGGTGACCAGGGCCGGATTGGCCATCGGGCACTTCTGGCAAATGCTAGAAGGGACGGTGCCAATAGTGGGCCGCTGCACTCTTTCCCCCTCCTCCCGCCAGTGCCGCCGCCGCATTCAACTATACCGGCGTCTATGACGCCAGTATAGTTCAATGCAATGATGGAGGAGAGAGCGTCCGCTGACGCTCCCTCTCCCATCATTCCCCGCTCTGCCTCTGACACTGCGGGTGTGCGATGACGTCATATCATCATGTACCTGCTGTGTCCCGGGCAGACTGCAGCCGCCAACACAGGAGCAGCGCGGGCAAGAGGAAAGGTGAGGAGAGTGTGGAGCCATTATCGGGGGGATGAGATGTGGGCTGTGCTGTGTATATACCACTGTGTGGGCTGTGCTGTATATACCACTGTGTGGGCTGTGCTGTGTATGTACCACTGTGTGGGCTGTGCTGTGTATATACCACTGTGTGGGCTGTGCTGTGTATATACCACTGTGTGGGCTGTGCTGTGTATACCACTGTGTGGGCTGTGCTGTGTATATACCACTGTGTGGGCTGTGCTGTGTATATACCACTGTGTGGGCTGTGCTGTGTATATACCACTGTGTGGGCTGTGCTGTGCATATATCACTGTTTTGGGCTGTGCTGTGTATATACCACTGTGTGGGCTGTGCTGTGTATGTACCACTGTGTGGGCTGTGCTGTGTATATATCACTGTGTGGGCTGTGCTGTGTATGTACCACTGTGTGGGCTGTGCTGTGTATATACCACTGTGTGGGCTGTGCTGTGTATATACCACTGTGTGGGCTGTGCTGTGTATGTACCACTGTGTGGGCTGTGCTGTGTATATACCACTGTGTGGGCTGTGCTGTGTATATATCACTGTGTGGGCTGTGCTGTGTATGTACCACTGTGTGGGCTGTGCTGTGTATATACCACTGTGTGGGCTGTGCTGTGTATATACCACTGTGTGGGCTGTGCTGTGTATATACCACTGTGTGGGCTGTGCTGTGTATATACCACTGTGTGGGCTGTGCTGTGTATATACCACTGTGTGGGCTGTGCTGTGTATATACCACTGTGTGGGCTGTGCTGTGTATATACCACTGTGTGGGCTGTGCTGTGTATATACCACTGTGTGGGCTGTGCTGTATATACCACTGTGTGGGCTGTGCTGTGTATATACCACTGTGTGGGCTGTGCTGTGTATGTACCACTGTGTGGGCTGTGCTGTGTATGTACCACTGTGTGGGCTGTGCTGTGTATATACCACTGTGTGGGCTGTGCATATATCACTGTGTGGGCTGTGCTGTGCATATACCACTCTGTGGGCTGTGCTGTGTATATACCACTGTGTGGGCTGTGCTGTGTATATATACCACTGTGTGGGCTGTGCTGTGTATATATCACTGTGTGGGCTGTGCTGTATATATCACTGTGTGGGCTGTGCTGTGTATGTACCACTGTGTGGGCTGTGCTGTGTATGTACCACTGTGTGGGCTGTGCTGTATATATCACTGTGTGGGCTGTGCTGTATATACCACTGTGTGGGCTGTGCTGTGTATATACCACTGTGTGGGCTGTGCTGTGTATGTACCACTGTGTGGGCTGTGCTGTATATATCACTGTGTGGGCTGTGCTGTATATACCACTGTGTGGGCTGTGCTGTGTATATACCACTGTGTGGGCTGTGCTGTGTATATACCACTGTGTGGGCTGTGCTGTGTATATACCACTGTGTGGGCTGTGCTGTGTATATACCACTGTGTGGGCTGTGCTGTGTATATACCACTGTGTGGGCTGTGCTGTATATACCACTGTGTGGGCTGTGCTGTGTATATACCACTGTGTGGGCTGTGCTGTGTATGTACCACTGTGTGGGCTGTGCTGTGTATGTACCACTGTGTGGGCTGTGCTGTGTATATACCACTGTGTGGGCTGTGCATATATCACTGTGTGGGCTGTGCTGTGCATATACCACTGTGTGGGCTGTGCTGTGTATATACCACTGTGTGGGCTGTGCTGTGTATATATACCACTGTGTGGGCTGTGCTGTATATATACCACTGTGTGGGCTGTGCTGTGTATATACCACTGTGTGGGCTGTGCTGTGTATATACCACTGTGTGGGCTGTGCTGTGTATGTACCACTGTGTGGGCTGTGCTGTGTATATACCACTGTGTGGGCTGTGCTGTGTATATATCACTGTGTGGGCTGTGCTGTGTATGTACCACTGTGTGGGCTGTGCTGTGTATATACCACTGTGTGGGCTGTGCTGTGTATATACCACTGTGTGGGCTGTGCTGTGTATATATCACTGTGTGGGCTGTGCTGTGTATATACCACTGTGTGGGCTGTGCTGTGTATATACCACTGTGTGGGCTGTGCTGTGTATATACCACTGTTTTGGGCTGTGCTGTGTATGTACCACTGTGTGGGCTGTGCTGTGTATATACCACTGTGTGGGCTGTGCTGTGTATATACCACTGTGTGGGCTGTGCTGTGTATATACCACTGTGTGGGCTGTGCTGTGTATATACCACTGTGTGGGCTGTGCTGTGTATATACCACTGTGTGGGCTGTGCTGTGTATATACCACTGTGTGGGCTGTGCTGTATATACCACTGTGTGGGCTGTGCTGTGTATATACCACTGTGTGGGCTGTGCTGTGTATATACCACTGTGTGGGCTGTGCTGTGTATGTACCACTGTGTGGGCTGTGCTGTGTATATACCACTGTGTGGGCTGTGCTGTGTATATACCACTGTGTGGGCTGTGCTGTGTATATACCACTGTGTGGGCTGTGCTGTGTATATACCACTGTGTGGGCTGTGCTGTATATACCACTGTGTGGGCTGTGCTGTGTATATACCACTGTGTGGGCTGTGCTGTGTATATACTACTGTGTGGGCTGTGCTGTGTATATATCACTGTGTGGGCTGTGCTGTGTATATACCACTGTGTGGGCTGTGCTGTGTATATACCACTGTGTGGGCTGTGCTGTGTATATACCACTGTGTGGGCTGTGCTGTGTATATACCACTGTGTGGGCTGTGCTGTGTATATATCACTGTGTGGGCTGTGCTGTGCATATACCACTGTTTTGGGCTGTGCTGTGTATATACCACTGTGTGGGCTGTGCTGTGTATATACCACTGTGTGGGCTGTGCTGTGTATATATCACTGTGTGGGCTGTGCTGTGTATGTACCACTGTGTGGGCTGTGCTGTGTATATACCACTGTGTGGGCTGTGCTGTGTATATACCACTGTGTGAGCTGTGCTGTGTATATACCACTGTGTGGGCTGTGCTGTATATACCACTGTGTGGGCTGTGCTGTGTATATACCACTGTGTGGGCTGTGCTGTGTATATACCACTGTGTGGGCTGTGCTGTATATACTACTGTGTGGGCTGTGCTGTGTATATACCACTGTGTGGGCTGTGCTGTGTATATACCACTGTGTGGGCTGTGCATATATCACTGTGTGGGCTGTGCTGTGCATATACCACTGTGTGGGCTGTGCTGTATATATACCACTGTGTGGGCTGTGCTGTGTATATACCACTGTGTGGGCTGTGCTGTGTATATACCACTGTGTGGGCTGTGCTGTATATACTACTGTGTGGGCTGTGCTGTGTATATACCACTGTGTGGGCTGTGCTGTGTATATACCACTGTGTGGGCTGTGCATATACCACTGTGTGGGCTGTGCTGTGTATATACCACTGTGTGGGCTGTGCTGTGTATATACCACTGTGTGGGCTGTGCTGTGTATATACCACTGTGTGGGCTGTGCTGTATATACTACTGTGTGGGCTGTGCTGTATATACCACTGTGTGGGCTGTGCTGTGTATATACCACTGTGTGGGCTGTGCTGTGTATATACCACTGTGTGGGCTGTGCATATATCACTGTGTGGGCTGTGCTGTGCATATACCACTGTGTGGGCTGTGCTGTGTATATACCACTGTGTGGGCTGTGCTGTGTATATATACCACTGTGTGGGCTGTGCTGTATATATACCACTGTGTGGGCTGTGCTGTGTATATACCACTGTGTGGGCTGTGCTGTGTATATACCACTGTGTGGGCTGTGCTGTGTATATACCACTGTTTTGGGCTGTGCTGTATATACCACTGTGTGGGCTGTGCTGTGTATATACCACTGTGTGGGCTGTGCTGTGTATATACCACTGTGTGGGCTGTGCTGTATATACCACTGTGTGGGCTGTGCTGTGTATATACTACTGTGTGGGCTGTGCTGTGTATGTACCACTGTGTGGGCTGTGCTGTGTATATACCACTGTGTGGGCTGTGCTGTGTATGTACCACTGTGTGGGCTGTGCTGTGTATATATACCACTGTGTGGGCTGTGCTGTGCATATACCACTGTGTGGGCTGTGCTGTGTATATACCACTGTGTGGACTGTGCTGTGTATATATACCACTGTGTGGGCTGTGCTGTATATATACCACTGTGTGGGCTGTGCTGTGTATATACCACTGTGTGGGCTGTGCTGTGTATATACCACTGTGTGGGCTGTGCTGTATATACTACTGTGTGGGCTGTGCTGTGTATGTACCACTGTGTGGGCTGTGCTGTGTATATACCACTGTGTGGGCTGTGCATATATCACTGTGTGGGCTGTGCTGTGCATATACCACTGTGTGGGCTGTGCTGTGTATATATACCACTGTGTGGGCTGTGCTGTATATATACCACTGTGTGGGCTGTGCTGTATATATACCACTGTGTGGGCTGTGCTGTGCATATACCACTGTGTGGGCTGTGCTGTGTATATACCACTGTGTGGGCTGTGCTGTATATATACCACTGTGTGGGCTGTGCTGTGTATATACCACTGTGTGGGCTGTGCTGTGTATATATACCACTGTGTGGGCTGTGCTGTATATACTACTGTGTGGGCTGTGCTGTGTATATACCACTGTGTGGGCTGTGCTGTGTATATACCACTGTGTGGGCTGTGCTGTGTATATACAGGTCCTTCTCAAAAAATTAGCATATAGTGTTAAATTTCATTATTTACCATAATGTAATGATTACAATTAAACTTTCATATCTTATAGATTCATTATCCACCAACTGAAATTTGTCAGGTCTTTTATTGTTTTAATACTGATGATTTTGGCATACAACTCCTGATAACCCAAAAAACCTGTCTCAATAAATTAGCATATGAAGAAAAGGTTCTCTAAACGACCTATTACCCTAATCTTCTGAATCAACTAATTAACTCTAAACACATGCAAAAGATACCTGAGGCTTTTATAAACTCCCTGCCTGGTTCATTACTCAAAACCCCCATCATGGGTAAGACTAGCGACCTGACAGATGTCAAGAAGGCCATCATTGACACCCTCAAGCAAGAGGGTAAGACCCAGAAAGAAATTTCTCAACAAATAGGCTGTTCCCAGAGTGCTGTATCAAGGCACCTCAATGGTAAGTCTGTTGGAAGGAAACAATGTGGCAGAAAACGCTGTACAACGAGAAGAGGAGACCGGACCCTGAGGAAGATTGTGGAGAAGGACCGATTCCAGACCTTGAGGAACCTGAGGAAGCAGTGGACCGAGTCTGGTGTGGAAACATCCAGAGCCACCGTGCACAGGCGTGTGCAGGAAATGGGCTACAGGTGCCGCATTCCCCAGGTAAAGCCACTTTTGAACCATAAACAGCGGCAGAGGCGCCTGACCTGGGCTACAGAGAAGCAGCACTGGACTGTTGCTAAGTGGTCCCAAGTACTTTTTTCTGATGAAAGCAAATTTTGCATGTCATTCGGAAATCAAGGTGCCAGAGTCTGGAGGAAGACTGGGGAGAAGGAAATGCCAAAATGCCTGAAGTCCAGTGTCAAGTACCCACAGTCAGTGATGGTGTGGGGTGCCATGTCAGCTGCTGGTGTTGGTCCACTGTGTTTCATCAAGGGCAGGGTCAATGCAGCTAGCTATCAGGAGATTTTGGAGCACTTCATGCTTCCATCGGCTGAAATGCTTTATGGAGATGAAGATTTCATTTTTCAGCACGACCTGGCACCTGCTCACAGTGCCAAAACCACTGGTAAATGGTTTACTGACCATGGTATTACTGTGCTCAATTGGCCTGCCAACTCTCCTGACCTGAACCCCATAGAGAATCTGTGGGATATTGTGAAGAGAAAGTTGAGAGACGCAAGACCCAACACTCTGGATGAGCTTAAGGCCGCTATTGAAGCATCCTGGGCCTCCATAACATCTCAGCAGTGTCACAGGCTGATTGCCTCCATGCCACGCCGCATTGAAGCAGTCATTTCTGCCAAAGGAATCCCCACCAAGTATTGAGTGCATAACTGAACATTATTATTTGATGGGTTTTTTGTTTGTTATTAAAAAACACTTTTATTTGATTGGATGGGTGAAATATGCTAATTTATTGAGACAGGTTTTTTGGGTTATCAGGAGTTGTATGCCAAAATCATCAGTATTAAAACAATAAAAGACCTGACAAATTTCAGTTGGTGGATAATGAATCTATAATATATGAAAGTTTTATTGTAATCATTACATTATGGTAAATAATGAAATTTAACACTATATGCTAATTTTTTGAGAAGGACCTGTATATACCACTGTGTGGGCTGTGCTGTGTATATACCACTGTGTGGGCTGTGCATATATCACTGTGTGGGCTGTGCTGTGTATATACCACTGTGTGGGCTGTGCTGTGTATATATACCACTGTGTGGGCTGTGCTGTGCATATATCACTGTGTGGGCTGTGCTGTGCATATATCACTGTGTGGGCTGTGCTGTGTATATATACCACTGTGTGGGCTGTGCTGTGTATATACCACTGTGTGGGCTGTGCTGTGTATATACCACTGTGTGGGCTGTGCTGTGTATTTACCACTGTGTGGGCTGTGCTGTGTATATACCACTGTGTGGGCTGTGCTGTGTATGTACCACTGTGTGGGCTGTGCTGTGTATGTACCACTGTGTGGGCTGTGCTGTGTATGTACCACTGTGCGGGCTGTGCTGTGTATATACCACTGTGTGGGCTGTGCTGTGTATATACCACTGTGTGGGCTGTGCTGTGCATATACCACTGTGTGGGCTGTGCTGTGTATATACTACTGTGTGGGCTGTGCTGTGTATATACCACTGTGTGGGCTGTGCTGTGTATATATCACTGTGTGGGCTGTGCTGTGTATATACCACTGTGTGGGCTGTGCTGTGTATACTACTACGCGGGCTGTGCTGTGTATATACCACTGTGTGGGCTGTGCTGTGTACATACTACTGTGTGGGCTGTGCTGTGTATATACCACTGTGTGGGCTGTGCTGTGTATATATCACTGTGTGGGCTGTGCTGTGTATATACCACTGTGTGGGCTGTGCTGTGTATATACCACTGTGTGGGCTGTGCTGTGTATACTACTACACGGGCTGTGCTGTATATACTACGACCCGGGCTGTGATGTATACTACTACACGGGCTGTGCTGTATATTACTACGCGGGCTGTGCTATATACTATGCAAGTTGTGCTATATTATATGCGGGCTTTGATATATACTATGGGAGGTATATTATATTCTATGGGGGAGGCCGTGTTATATACTATGTGGCTGTGCTATATACTATTGCGGGGGTATATTCTATTCTATGTGGGAGGTTGTCTTATATACTATGGGGGTATATTACATTCTATGGGGGAGGCTGTCTTATATACTATGGGGGGCTGCATTATATTCTATGGGGGCTACATTATATTCAATGGGGGCTACATTATATATTATGGGGAGGTGGGCTGCATTATATTCTATGGGGGGCTGTATTAGATTTTATGAGGGATGATTGCATCATACTCTTTGATGGGGCTGCATTATATTCTATGGGGAGGTGGGCTGCATTCTATTCGGGGCTACATTATTTTCTATGGGGGGCTGTATTATATTTATATTCTATGAGGGGTGATTGCATCATACTCTATGGGGGGCTGCATTATATTCTTTGGGGGGTTACATTATACTCTGGGGTGGCTGCATTATACTCAGCAAATTCAGATGTAAGGCTACTTTCATACTTGCGTCGGTACGGGGCCGTCGCAAACCTTCGGCCAGACGTACCGACGAACGTTATGCTGAATTTAGCACAAAATGGGCAGCGGATACAGTTTTACAACGCATCCGCTGCCCATTGTGATGAGTGTGGAGGAGGGGCGGAGTTCCAGCCACGCATGCGCGGTCGGAAATGGCAGACACGTCGCACAAAAAAAGTTACATTGAACTTTTTTTGTGCGTCGCGTCCGCCAAAACACGACGGATCTGTTGCTAATACAAGTCTACGGGTACAAAACGCATCCTGCGAGCACATTTGCAGGATCCGTTTTTTTTCGCCGGATCTTTTTTTTTTTCGCCGTATCCGTTTTTTCCACCTGATCGTTTTTTCCACCAGATCCGTTTTTTTCTCATAGAGTTGTATTAGCGCCGGACTGCGTCTGATAGCCACATGTTTCATCCGTTTTTTGCTAGATCCGTCGCTGTGCATTTTTTCGACGTACCAAAAAACCGTTCCTCTGTATGTGTTTTCCATCCGGCGGAAACAGCTTTTTTGACGGATCCTGCAAAAACGGATTAAACGTGTGGCCATCAGGCGCAATCCGGCGCTAATACAACTCTATGAGAAAAAACAGATCTGGCGGAAAAAAAAACATCCAGTGGAAAAAATGGATCCGGCGGAAAAAAACGGATCCGGTTGAAAAAAACGGATCTGGCGGAAAAAAACGATCCGGTGCAAAAATCGGATCCTGCAAATGTGCTCGCAGGATGCGTTTTACCCATAGACTTGTATTAGCGACGGATCGTGACGGATGGCCAGACATCGCCTCCGTCGTGCTACGGATCCGTCGTGTTTTGGCGGACCGTCGGCACGAAAAAACATTCAAGTTAAAGTTTTTTTGGCCGTCGCGCCCGCCATTTTCTACCGCGCATGCGCGGCAGAAACTCTGCCCCCTCCTCCCCGCACTTCAGAATGGGCAGCGGATGCATTGAAAAACTGCCCATTCTGAAGCACGTTGTGCACAAATTTCACAACGTGCGTCGGTACGTCGGCCCGACGCATAGCGATGGACCCGTACCGACGCAAGAGTGAAAGAGTTAATGAGCGTTGAATTTAAAAAAAAGCGAAAAAAACGGCGTGGGCTCCCGCGCAATTCTCTGCGCCAGTGGGAGAAAGCCGACGGCCGGGGCTAATATCTGTAGCCTGCTACGAATACCAGCCCGCAGCTGTCTGCGTAGCCTTTACTGGCTATTAAAATAGGGGGACCCCCCAAAAAAAGACGTGGGGTTCCCCTATATTTTATAGCCAGAAAGGCTACGCAGACAGCTGCAGGCTGATATTCATAGCCTAGAGAGGGGCCATGGATATTGCCCCCCCCCCCCCCCTTCAGCTACAAATACCAGTCCGCAGCCGCCCCAGAAATGGCGCATCTGTAATTCCGGCACTTAGCCCCTCTCTTCCCACTCCCGAGTAGCGGTGGGATATGGGGTAATAAGGGGTTAATGTCACCTTGCTATTGTAAGGTGACATTAAGCCGGGATAATAACGGAGAGGCGTCAATAAGACGCCTATCCATTATTAATCCAATAGTAAGAAAGGGTTAATAAAACACACACACATTTGGAAAAAAGTATTTTAATATTCTTCATTTAACCATACTTACCATACTTCAGCGCCTGCAAAAAAAAGTAAAATAATAAACCGTATACTACTTGTCCGCCGTAGTCCAATTAATAACGAGTGTCCCACGACGATCTCCTCTATAGAACAGTGACATCGGGTGATGTCACTGCTCTATAGGACCCTCAGTGACACACTGACATGAGACAATGGCTCCTGCAGTGCATCACTGAGGTTACTCTAGTTCACTGGTCTCACTTTATGGCAATTGCTGCGTGGGAAAATGTCTCACCCAGCAATGCCAATAGTGAGACTAGGGACTATTTTCTCACAGGGGCGTAGGAATACATTGTGAGGAATACATGATGGAAGGATACCTTCCATCATTGTGTTCCTGGAGCCCCTGGAGAGCGGTCGCATGAGCTGATGCTCCTGCTCTCCACGGGAGATCGTCGTGGGACACTCGTTTTAATTGGATTTCTGCGGACAGGGAGTATAGTGTTTGTTTATTATTTTAATATTTTTTTTACAGGTGACAATGGCTTCGGGGAACAAAGTGACAAGTGATGGTGAGTATGTACTCTATGTTATATGTACTGTGTGTCTGTAGTATGTATGTATGTACTGTATGTCGCATGTTGTCGCATGGTGCATGTCGTCGCATGGTGCATGTCGTCGCATGGTGCATGTCGCCGCATGGTGCATGTCGCCGCATGTCATCGCATGTTGTCGCATGGTGCATGTCGCCGCATGGTGCATGTCGTCGCATGGTGCATGTCGTCGCATGGTGCATGTCGTCGCATGGTGCATGTCGTCGCATGGTGCATGTCGTCGCATGGTACATGTCGCCGCATGGTGCATGTCGCGCGCATGGTGCATGTCGCGCGCATGGTGCATGTCACGCGCATGGTGCCACATGGTGCATGTCGTCGCATGGTGCATGTCGTCGCATGATGCATGTGTTGCATGATGTCACATGGTGTGTGTTGTATGTATGTACTGTGTGTTGTTTTTTTTTTACATTCAACACATTAGCCGGATGATGGGACTACTACTGTCCCATCATTGGCTAATGTGTCACTCACTGTCAGTGTATCAGGCAGAGCCCGATGGGACTTGTAGTCCCATCGGATGATGCCTGCACACACACACACACACACACCCTGCAGCGGACCCCAGCGCCAGCAGGCACATGCCACCGGCGCTGGTCCGCAAACACTGGCGCCGGCCCGCAGAGCCCGGCGACCGCTCACCGCAGCACAGCCCCGCCCGCAGATCCCAGCAGCAGTGAGCACACACAGTCAGCCCCGCCCGCCCCCAGCACAGCCCTGCAGGCAGCCCCCAGCACCGCCCACAGCCCAGTCACTCTTGATGAGTGACTGCTGACTGTGAGGCTGGGTCACGCCTGCTGCTGACGTCATGTCAATTTTCAGAGCCTGGAAATTGACGTGACGTCGGCGGAAATGAGCGGCGGCTGCAGCCTGGGGGTCACGTGACCCGTACTCAGCAGCCAGAATAGCGCCGCTCACAGGCGAAAACGGCAACGGAAGGTAATTGCACAAATCATTAGGGGCCCCGGGGGGATACATTGGGGGGTTAATTGAAAGTAGCGGACAACCCCTTTAATCTATCTCCCCACTCTCAGTCCAGCATTCAACCTCTGTCCTATGCTGTAATGGGAGCATAAATCACATGCCGACCCAGGCCACACACCCGCTCATACAAGCTGCCACCACTCACCGAATACACGGGCGGTGAGTCTCGAACTAATAATAATACTAATAAAAATATGTCTATCACTCATAAGGCTCACACACCTAAAGGTACCGTCACACTCAGCAACTTTGCAACGAGAACGACAACAATCTGTGACGTTGCAGCGTCCTGGATAGCGATCTCGTTGTGTTTGACACGCAGCAGCGATCTGAATCCCGCTGTTATATCGCTGGTCGGAGCTAGAAGGCCAGAACTTTATTTGGTCGCTAGATCGGCGTGTATCGTCATGTTTGACATCAAAAGCAATGACGCCAGCAACGTTTTTACATGGAGCACGAACGATAAGTGAGTCACCGTTACGTCACTGGATCGCTCCTGCATCGTTCTGGAGTTGCTGTGTTTGACGTCTCTACAGCGACCTAAACAGCGACGCTCCAGCGATCTAGTTTAGGTCGGATCGTTGTCTATATCGCTGGAGCGTCGCTGAGTGTGACGGTACCTTTAGGCTATGGAATCCTTTAGCACATTCAAGATTCAACTTGTTAAAGTTTTATATTTTAATAACAAAAGTTTCAATGCTTACAATAAGAAAAATGTATAAAAATATGATAATAAAAAGACATACAACTTATGCAAAACAGTGTCAAAATAAACAGGAGAAAAACTTACAGATATCATCTAACTGGTAGTTTGCTTTCTGCTCCCTGAGGGGGGGTGAATGGAGTTGGTGGAACAAATCAGCTTCTCAGGCTGCCCTCACATGTGAACCCAATTCTCTGTCTGCAGCCTAAATTTATAACTTTGGTCTGAGGTCAGGTTTCTATAGACCGGCCCCTCAGGTTAATATCATAATTGCTGGCTTGTTAATTGGCCACGGCCGCTCTACTAATGAATATATATTATTTTCCTCTTGAGACACTTGTGACCAGGTTCCCAGGAATACACCACCTCAGGCCGCAATTTAGCATCTCCCCAAAATACCTCAGAGGTGCCAAATGTTACCTTCTTCTTGACTCTAGCTAGACCTCCTGGTATGATATGGAGACTAGTCCCAAGGAAGTACCTATTAACACCTAGGTGTGACTTGCCTTCAGGACAGGTGTTACATTATCACTAGTCACACATATAACCCTAGACATATGTCACTACACACACATATATATATATATATATATATGTATATATATATATATATATATATGTATATATATATATATATATATATACATATTTCACCACACCTCCCCCCTTAGGAACGTGCATGGGGGTTGACTTACAGGTCAGTTCCCGAGCACGTATCTGATTCTGCCCCATCTTGGCGAGACAGGCCATCGGCATTGCCATGATCAACTCCCTTCTTGTGCTGAATTGTGAAATCATATTGCTGAAGTATCAAACTCCATCTAAGCAATTTCCCATTGTCCCCAACTACTCTGTTGAGCCAACTCAATGGGTTATGATCTGTGATCACGGTGAGGTTGCGCCCATAGAGGTATGGTTGCAGCTTCTGCAGAGCCCACATAATTGCCAAACATTCTTTTTCAATGGTGGCATAACTTCTCTGGGCAGGAGCTTCCTGCTTAGGTACAGACCTCTACTCAGGTCCATGATGGTAAGGTACGATGCTTTAGCTAGCTGCTCTAACAGGTCATCTATCCTCGGCAGGGAAGACTTCACATGTAGTCAGTACATTTAATTTCCTGTAGTCTACACAGAACCGGGTAGTACGGTCCTGTCACGATATGGTATGAAATATCATATAAGTAGTTCTCTCTTGCTAGCAGGCTGTGGGCTAAAAAGCCCCCCTTCCCTTTCACTCAGCCAAGAGCTGCTTTGCCAATGTACTGGGGGGAGTTTTATTGAAGAAAGGAATTTACGATCGCTTTGGAAGGCTCCAACTCTTCTCCAGCTATGACTGGATTAGAAATTTCCAGAATCCATGAAAGTTCTTTGTTCTGTTTTTGTAAGATATTAGGCAAACCATTTAAGATAAGAACACGAAAATATATATTCTTAATCTCCCTCGGTGGATCTACCCATCACTCTAAACACGGGCTTCTAACTCCATCTGGTAAAGAAGTAGGGATTTCTCTGTAGATATGTATCACAGATAGGACATATTTGATATCATTAGAATGCCCACGTTAATCCGAGATGAATGCTGGGTTTGTTATGACTATGACATGTTTTGTAGCGGAGTTATAGAAATTAGATAAAAGTTAGGGTAAAATTAGTTAACTGAAGAGGTAGGAGGGACGAGGTGATCCAACCCCTTTCTGGGATGTCACAGGCTGAAGCTATAACTGTCTGCCCAGATCCCAGCAGTCACTTCTTGCCTTTTTTCCTGGAGAGCCCTGAGCACGTCCAATGAACTGGGATGCATGGAAACTTCACTAGCCTGGTTGCCTGCAATGCTTTGAAAACATGTGAGTGTTATCTTTTCTCCTGTAATCCCTTTATGTTATAATTACCTTGTACATATTTGCAATTGTCTCATTTGTAACATCTTTGTAAAATATTTTGATAAAGCACTGCCTAAATTTTGTGGGGTATATTATTTAATACTAGTTCTCTCCATGCTCTAAAAACGTACCCTAAGTCTCCTGAAGGGAATTACGCTACTGTGTTGGGTTAGCTTCGGACCCGTTTAATCCAAGCTGGTGGCAGCATACGTTTTGTACTGGGTAGTTGGGTGGTGTTGTAGCGACTGCGGCGTTGATAATTATTGTTCCTGCCTGAGCGGGAGTAGTTTATCGCATCGCTGCAGCGTGCCCATTAGCCAGTACATAGCAGACAGCCTTTCTGGCGACTAATTACCCAGGGTGCAGTACCTAATCTGACCTGAGAGTAAGGGGGCGCCAGAGAGCTGCAAATGTTAAGTGGAACTTTAAGCGGGATATACATAAATCCCTGCAGTTCGTGGTATATTGAAGAGCAGTGGGATACCTAGAATAAGCCCCTGCTGTAACCTAAGAGGTCAATAGCCTTGTGTGTGTTTTTTCATCACATTGTGAAGTGGAGGGATAACTAAGATAAGCCTCCCTGCACATGTGATAGCCGTCTGTTGGCCTAAAGTCACCCCGATCCGTGACGTAGGGGTGACGGTCACGGTGTGAATCGTGACAAATTGGTGGCAGCGGTCAGGGATTCCTGACAGGTCCTTTTTTGGGACAAGAACCACAGGCGAGGCCCAGGCACTCTGGGATTTTTGTATCACCTTGAGTTTCAGCATCTCCTTTACCTGTTCCCTCATGTGTGCCTTCACCTCCGCTGACACACGGTATGCAGACTGCCATACTGGGGGATTAGTACCAGTGTCCACATGGTGACATGGTGAGCTGCTAAGTGTGTCCTCCCAGGCTCCCCTGTGAAGACTTCAGTGAACTCGCTGAGCGCCCCCATCAGCTCAGACCTCTGACTGTGGGATAGCTCAGGGTTAGACTCTGCTGACTGGCAGACGCGGTACTGATTAAGGTACGCGTCTCTGACTGGGGAGCACTTATAGAGAGCTGCATGCAAAGGTTGTCAGTGCCAGTTCCCCCCTAGCATCACTCCCCCCTTAGTGATGCACTAATTGGAAGACCCCCAGCCGGCCAGTGGGCACTAGAGGGGAGGGGTCCTACGGCCACTCCTACAGGGGTTAAATCCAGGTGTCCAGCCGGGAACTTTCTCTTTCACTCTCGGCAGGACACCTGGAAGCTTTTGTCCAACCCACCCCCCCTTTTAAAGGCTAATGATTAAACTAACCCGCAGGAGAATGTAAATGTGTGAATTATGTTGTAAGATTTAAAAAAAAAAAAAAAAAAATTTCATGCATGTTGATATAACTAACCCTGGTAACCTTTATTAAGTCACAGCGGAAAAAGCGGAGGAGGGCAAAGGTCGTAACCGCTCATTGGGCCAATTCCCCTGTCGATCACGGACAGGAGCTCGGCGCGAGCCTCTCGTTACGATATGTAATTGCCGTTTCTCTGCTTATTAATTAATAAACTGTGACCGACCTGTTCAACCCACCTAGGACGGTGTGTGTTTCATTACGGGATTGATGGGAGGGGGGAAGGCACTGGTTACGACACCCAGGTCTCCACAGTCTCCAGGGACTCCATGCACTGAGTCCCGGCCCCCACATCCAGTAACAGATCAGCCTCCCCCTCTTCAGGCCGGCTACAGATAGGTAAGACACAGGCCTCCCTGGCATGATGAGCCTTCAACATATTTACATGAAACACTTTCTGACGCTTTGCATGCTCATCTAGTGTCACCACATAATTAACATCATTCAGCCGCTTATGTACAGTATATGGTCCCTCCCATGTGGCCTGTAATTTATTCTGTAACATAAGGACCAACACCCAAACCTCCTGCCCTTCCTCGTAGGCCCTCAGTCTGGCATTACGGTCGTACCAGACCTTCTGGTTGGTTTGGGCCTGGGCCACGTTCTCATGGGCCAGGTTGCTCAGTTTTTGCATTCTCTCTCTGAGCCGCAGTACATATTCGACCACTGAGACTCCAGTAGTTCTGGGGTCGTCCTCTCAACAGTCCTTAATCAAATCAAGTGGCCCCCTGACCCTCCTCCCATAAACCAGTTCAAAGGGGGAGAATCCAGTAGACGCCTGGGGTACCTCTCTGTAGGCAAACAGCAGATGGGGGAGGTACCACTCCCAGTCTCTCCCTTCAGTCTCCACCAGCATTTTAAGCATTTGCTTTAATGTTCCATTAAAACGCTCGCAGAGTCCGTTGGTTTGGGGATGATAGGCGCTGGCCACAACATGCTGTACTTGTATTCTTTCACAGAGGCTTTCCATCAGATCAGACATGAACTGGGTTCCCTGATCGGTCAACATTTCCCTGGGGAAACCCACACGAGAGAACACAGTCAGTAAAGCATCCGCCACTTTGTCTGCTCGGATGGAGGACAGTGCCGCAGCTTCCGGGTATCGTGTAGCATAGTCCACCACTGTGAGGATGTACTTTTTGCCAGAGCTGCTAGGGATTGCAAGTGGCCCTATGATATCCACAGCCACTCGCTGGAAAGGTTCATCGATCACAGGCAGTGGTATCAATGGAGCTTTCTGTATATTCCCGGACTTTCCAACTCTCTGACAAACTACACACGATAGGCAGTAATTGGCAATATCTGTCCCCATCTTGGGCCAATAGAAGTTATGTGTAGAGCCAGAAACAGGTTCCGTGTGGTACTGCCAGTGGAAAGGCCTCAGCACTGACAAGCAGGTAATACCAGACTGTGCGTTTGGCTCCAGAGTGAGCCTGAACATTGGACTCGACCAAGAGGGTATGGTCACACTCCTGATGGACTAGAGTCACGCTGTGAACATTGTTACTGTATTTTGCCATACTATGGAGATTGTTGTTTTGTGTTTTCTGCCCCTGGGGTGTATGGAGTAATAAACCCAGTTGAACTTTTTAGAAGAAAATACAGTCTTGTGTGTTAATCCCGTGCCAAGCGAATAATCCCCTACCCGTTAGTGCAGGGGTCCCCAACCTGTAGCTCGGGAGCCACATGTGGCTCGTGGTCCCATGAGTTGTGGCTCGCTGCTGTCTGTCAGCTTGGTGAATTAGCTCCAGTTCTAGCAAACAGGTATGAAGAGCACATCAGAAAATGGTGAATTTTACGAGCAGCCCTGCACAGAAAAGCAGATTTGGATGCACATATACTGGTATTAGGGGTTTTGAGATGATTTAAGTATGGTACGCTAGAGACAAGATGACACCACCTGTCAGAGGAGGTGTTAGAAGCTGGATGTGATAGTGTCTTGGGAGTGCTTTATAGAGAATACTGAATGGGGGGTATTGTAGGAACCCCTGGATCTTTGTATACTGCTTTGGGGTGATTGATTTTTTGTGGATAAGCTTTGGTTAACCATTATGTCTGTGCAGCGCCCCAGAGACCTGGTCGTTGCAGTATGACACTCTGCCACTAAGGGGAGTGATGGTACGTCTGATGGCACTGAAGGAATTCTCCTGACCAGGTATCACCAGAACACATTACACTTCGCACTCCGGCCACTAGGGGGAGCAAAAGGCTTTATTTATTGGGCCCCTCCTCACACTGTTAAAACTAGGGGTTGGATAGAAAGTTAGTCAGAAGCTGACTGGGTTGGATTCAGGCAACATCCCGTGGCAGGGGGTGTTGCAGGGAGAAGACACAGGGGGGTCCCTGTCAGGCGTGGGAACCTGGCAGGTGCCTAGCGAACAGAGCAGAACGTAACGGAGCCGTGCCTGCACCTCCTTGCGGCGGTATCCTAAGAAAGAGAAAAGAAGGGAAGGATATTGTGGAACAGTGTAAACGAGATTAAGCAAAAAGGAGAACCAGTAGGAGTCGTGCCGTGAGACCGAGGCAACATCCTACTGACTCGCGTAGCCGGTGGCCGGAACACCGCGGGAGTAACTGACTTTAGGCCTTACTTCAAACTCCGCAGGACAGTTATTGTAATTATAGGTTGGCTGTCTACCTTAAATTTCCTAAGAAGACATAGGGGGCAACAGTGGGTGAGGGGCGTCTCTAGGGTCCCGGAAGACCTCAAGGCCTTCCCGTCATACGGGTGCGTCCTAGCCAAAACATACTGGGGGACGAGAAACTAGCAACATCTGGAACTAAAGAGAGAGAGAGCTGTAGAGAACGACGAATGAGAACAGCAGTTGTGAGAACTATTCCGAATGCTCAGCAGGGTAGGACTACAACACACAGGCGCTAGTGGTGGGCAACGATTTCCATCTGCGAGGGAAACTCTGGAAGTGCCCATTGGACCGGCCGGTCTCTGATAGCCCTGTTAAACATGCTCTGGATTGAGGATCCTGAAGTCTTCAGTAAAGACTGCAACCCTGTGTCCTCGTTATTACCTGCACCTCACACCATCACCATCCACCTTACTGGGAAGCCCTGGGGACACACTTCACCTGTGGGAAGGTATACCATCCAGCTGCTATTTCATCACCCCAGCGGACCCCACAGCAGCGTCAGTTACCTGACCGAACACCACAACTTGGCATCACGAACCCCTGACAGACTGCACCACCTTTATTGGACCGTGACAGCCACCGTGACAGCCTCAGAACCGAACCAGAGAGGCCCGGTACCGAGAACGCATGGCCCTGTGTCTGGGGGTGATCCACCTGTAATGGGGGCTTTGATTGCCACTATTGTGAGGGGGGCAGGAGCTGAATGTGGCTCGCGACCCTCTCTCAAAGCTGGATGTGGCTCTCAAGGTCAGAAACGTTGGGGACCTCTGCGTTAGTGAGTGCAATCTCACATATGGTGCTAGACTGCGGGCAATGGTCCAGGAGGCACGTTCAGAGTTGTTTGCTGTGGCTCGGCGGGGCCACGAAGATTGCGTCTGGCTGTAACTCGGTGGGGTTACGAAGCTGACAAGCGGCTTGCTGTGGATCGGCGGGTCCACGAAGGTGACAAGCAGCTTGCTGTGGATCGGCGGGTCCACGAAGTTTGCGGAGGAGCCGTGCAGAGCCTTGTGGAGCAAAGCTGCAGTGGCAATGGCAGTGGCTTGTAGACGGCAGCCTGAGATACCAGTTGTGTGTGACTGCAGCGGGAGCTGTGGCAGAACCAGCAGGAGCTGGTGAAGTGACAAATAAAAAAATAAAAAAAAATTTCCGTGCAGACTCTTAAAGGGCCAGTGCAAGCCCAGGGATATAGTGTGTACTGTGCAAACTGGGGCCTGAGTGCCGTGGGGAAGTCCACGGGGTGTACCCCAGGGAAGGGGGTGTCCCTAGAAGTGGGCGGGGACCCAAACGGGGATGGTTGTCCAAAAAGGGCGGAGTCCCAAAAAGGGGCGGTAACCCGAAGAGGGGTAGTAACCCAAAGAGGGGTAGTAGCCCAAAAAGAGGTGGAATCTCAGGAAATGGTGGTTTCCCAAAAGGGGGAGGAGCGTCCCAAAGAGGTACAACAGACAAATGGGTACCAAGGGCGTGTAAGTTATGTGTGTCCGGTATGCGGTGTGAACTATCCACCTGGTGAAAGTTTACAGGGGGGTGCCGTGAGGATGCATGAGATGGAGATGTACGGACTGGTCAATTCTGGGGGCCCGGTGACTCTAGTGAGGGTTGCACCTGACGGATTCTAAATACCCGGTAGGAAGGTCAGGGTCACCTGCATCCATGGGCACACTAAGTGCTATCCAGTGGCCAGGGTGGTCCTCGAGACGGCCAAGGACAGTGCAATCCACGATGTGGCCATAGTCTCAACCTTACCCTGCCCAGTGATAATTGGCCGGGACTCTGGGCTGTTCACAGACTTGTGGGAGAAGGGAGCTTCTTTATAGCAGGAGAATGGAGGGCTCTCAGCTGGTGGGGATGCGTACCTTAAAACATTTTTTCCTCCCAAAGTTGAAGGGCCAGATGTCGGGTTGTCCAGTGGGGAGGGAGCGTCTGCCCAACTTACGGACGTGTCTCCTGATGTGTACCCCAAGAAGACTGTAATCGACGTGGGTAATAAAGCCTCTAGAACTGACCTGGTTAGGGAGCAGCTGGAAGGTTCACCATGTTGTGGGGTGTGAGACTGATTCTAGGGGTGACTGTGACATGTCATCGCCAGTAACAAGCGCTAGAGCTGAGTATGACGCTGTGCTATCAGAGGTACTGACAGAGAAACGACAGGGCTCCACAGGCTAAAGTCACGATAGCGGTGGCAGCCATTCCAGAAAATGTGACCTGTTTAGATGGGGACGGCTGGTTCCCGGATGACCGATTGGGTGGTGGTGACTCCCATGCAGACGGTGACGAAAACGGAAAAGAGGGCAGTAAGACTGACTCTGGTATAAATAGCAAAACTTCCTCCCGTCGCCGGAGACATAAAAGAGGAAAAGGGGCTGAACAGATTGCACCATCGGAGAAGAGTGTTAGGGTATGTGCACACGTTCAGGTTTTTTCGCGTTTTTTTTCGCGATAAAAACGTGATAAAACCGCACTAGAAGCTGCAGACATATGCATCCTATCATTTAGAATACATTCTGCAATTTTTGTGCACATGATGCGTTTTTTCCGTGAAAAAAACGCATCGCGGTAAAAAAAGCAGCATGTTCATTAATTTTGCGGATTTTCTGCGTTTTTCCCGCTATTCTATTCATTTGGGAAAAAACGCACCAAAAACGCATGAAAAAACGCATGCGGATTTCTGGTAGAAATGTCCGTTTTTTGTCAGGAAAATTTCTGCAAGGAATCCTGACGTGTGCACATACCCTTAAAGAGGAGACAGGGACAGGTGCCAACAAAGATAATATCCATGAGATAGAAGTCACTTTGTCCTTGACAAAACTCAGCACTGAAGTAGCCGAGGATGTGGGAAATGTAAAACTGTCCCAGGGTGGTGGTAGGGCTCCAACAGCTGGTATCGCAGTTGGAGAACAACTCCAAAATAAAATAGAGAGCCTGCAGGAGAAGCTGTCCAATTCGGCTGCTATCACCCGACAACTAGAGGATAAAGTTGACAAGCTGACAAAGGAAATGTGCACGTGGAAAGAGCAAGCCGACAGCTTTCACCAGGTAGAAGCACACGTACAAAGCTTGGAAAAAGAACGTGAAAAGGTCTGTCAACAGCTGGCAAAGGAAAGTTTGAAGGTGGCGATTATGGAAGTCGCTAACTCCGCGCAGCTTGATCAGGTGCGTTACCTGGAGTCCAAGCTCTCAGCAGTCAAGGCCTGGCTTGTAGCGAAGGAAGCACAGGGGTTCAAGGAACTCGCTAATGGATTGTCTCGTAAGAAGGAAAAGGTGGCAGATCTACAGGCCGAACTAAAAACACTAAAAGGGCATGTCAAACAAGAAAAGGCCCTGAGACAAATGGCGGAGCACAGGTTGGATGAGCTGAAGAAGGACGTCTCTGAGCTCAGAGGTCACCTGACAGCGTGGCACAGTGAGAATAAGGCCTTAGGCGAAAATGTGGTAGTGCTCCGAGAAGCAGTAAGAGGTCTTCTGCCAGAGGAGAAGTTATGGGTCCGAGACTTACAGCTGTCATCGCTGAGTGATAACAAGGCGGAGCTGCCGATACCCATCTTGGCAAAGGATGTTGAGAAGGGTAAAACTGAGGAAGAGCTCGCGCTAAAGGCAGAACAAGACACTCGCTCGGTCGTGACAGATGTCTTGATGGAAGTTTCGGATGTAAACCAGGAGCCATCTGTTCGTGAAGAAAATGAGACCTCGTTCTTCAAGTGTGTGGTGGAGATACCCAAGGATGTGCGGGGTGCATGTGCCAGTGAGGGTGCGCATGAAGCTTTTAAAAAGGCAGTGGAAGCATGTAGTGTGCACTGGGCACCAGAGACAGAACAGTTGGTGATACCATCAACTAAAGAAGTCACAGTGAAGCGGGTGGCTATCCTGAGGGATATGCACCTACAATGTCTCCACACAAAACGGATGATCCTGTTGAGAAATGAGGAAGCCGCTTGACGTCTGGAGCTTGTGAAAGAAGCTCAAAATCGGCTAGGCTTTGTGGAAGAAATCGTCCTAGTACCCAAAGTTCTGGTGGCGAAAGTCATTGGGAGACTTGGGAGAGTGATGCAGGAGATAGTGAATAAATCCGGTGTGAAGAGATTGAGGATTCTGGCTGATGACGAGGCCCAGGACGTGGGTGAAGATGGGATGTGTGGTGAAATATATATATATATATACATACATACATATATATACATACATACATACAGTTAGGGACAGAAATATTTGGACAGTGACAATTTTCGTGAGTTGGGCTCTGCATGCCACCACATTGGATTTGAAATGAAACCTCTACAACAGAATTCAAGTGCAGATTGTAACGTTTAATTTGAAGGGTTGAACAAAAATATCTGATAGAAAATGTAGGAATTGTACACATTTCTTTACAAACACTCCACATTTTAGGAGGTCAAAAGTAATTGGACAAATAAACATAACCCTAACAAAATATTTTTATTTTCAATATTTTGTTGCAAATCCTTTGGAGGCAATCACTGCCTTAAGTCTGGAACCCATGGACATCACCAAACGCTGGGTTTCCTCCTTCTTAATGCTTTGCCAGGCCTTTACAGCCGCAGCCTTCAGGTCTTGCTTGTTTGTGGGTCTTTCCGTCTTAAGTCTGGATTTGAGCAAGTGAAATGCATGCTCAATTGGGTTTAGATCTGGAGATTGACTTGGCCATTGCAGAATGTTCCACTTTTTGGCACTCATGAACTCCTGGGTAGCTTTGGCTGTATGCTTGGGGTCATTGTCCATCTGTACTATGAAGCGCCGTCCAATCAACTTTGCAGCATTTGGCTGAATCTGGGCTGAAAGTATATCCCGGTACACTTCAGAATTCATCCGGCTACTCTTGTCTGCTCTTATGTCATCAATAAACACAAGTGACCCAGTGCCATTGAAAGCCATGCATGCCCATGCCATCACGTTGCCTCCACCATGTTTTACAGAGGATGTGGTGTGCCTTGGATCATGTGCCATTCCCTTTCTTCTCCAAACTTTTTTCTTCCCATCATTCTGGTACAGGTTGATCTTTGTCTCATCTGTCCATAGAATACTTTTCCAGAACTGAGCTGGCTTCTTGAGGTGTTTTTCTGCAAATTTAACTCTGGCCTGTCTATTTTTGGTATTGATGAATGGTTTGCATCTAGATGTGAACCCTTTGTATTTACTGTCATGGAGTCTTCTCTTTACTGTTGACTTAGAGACAGATACACCTACTTCACTGAGAGTGTTCTGGACTTCAGTTGATGTTATGAACGGGTTCTTCTTCACCAAATTAAGTATGCGGCGATCATCCACCACTGTTGTCATCCGTGGACGCCCAGGCCTTTTTGAGTTCCCAAGCTCACCAGTCAATTCCTTTTTTCTCAGAATGTACCCAACTGTTGATTTTGCTACTCCAAGCATGTCTGCTATCTCTCTGATGGATTTTTTCTTTTTTTTCAGCCTCAGGATGTTCTGCTTCACCTCAATTGAGAGTTCCTTTGACCGCATGTTGTCTGCTCACAGCAACAGCTTCCAAATGCAAAACCACACACCTGGAATCCACCCCTGACCTTTTAACTACTTCATTGATTACAGGTTAACGAGGGAGACGCCTTCAGAGTTAATTGCAGCCCTTAGAGTCCATTGTCCAATTACTTTTGGTCCCTTGAAAAAGAGGACGCTATGCATTACAGAGCTATGATTCCTAAACCCTTTCTCCGATTTGGATGTGGAAACTATCATATTGCAGCTGGGAGTGTGCACTTTCAGCCCATATTATATATATAATTGTATTTCTGAACATGTTTTTGTAAACAGCTAAAATAACAAAACTTGTGTCACTGTCCAAATATTTCTGGCCCTAACTGTATATATATATATATATATATATATATATATACACACTGTATATATATCTATATGTGTGTAGGGACATATGTCTAGGGTTATATGTGTGACTAATGATAATTTAACATCTGTCCTGAAGGCAAGTCGCACCTAGGTGTTAATAGGTACTTCCTTGGGACTAGTAGAAATTGTGTCTCCATATCTCCAATCAAACAGACCGCAATTATGATATTAACCTGGGGAGGCCGGTCTAGAAACCTGATCTCAGACCAAAGTTATATATTTAGGCTGCTGACAGAGAATTGTGTTCACATGTGAGGGCAGCCTGAGAAGCTGATGTGTTCCACCAACTCCATTCACCCCCCCCCCCCCTTGAGGGAGCAGAAAGCAACTACCAGTTAGATAATTTCTGTAAGTTTCTCCTCTTTATTTTATACTGTTTTGCATAAGTTGTATGTCTTTTTATTATCATATTTGTATACCTTTTCCTTATTGTAAGCACTGAACCTTTTGTTATTACAAGTTGAACCTTGAATGTTCTAAAAGAATCCATAGCCTAAAGGCCTAAAGGTGTGTGATCCTTATGAGTGATAGACATTTTTATTAGTATTATTAGTCCGGGACTCATCGCCCATGTATTCGATGAGTGGTGGCAGCGCGTATGAGCGGGTGTGTGGCCTGGGTCAGTGTGTGATTTATGCTCCCATTACAGCATAGGACAGAGGTTGAATGCTGGGATGGAGAGTGGGGAGATAGATTAACCCTTGCAGGCACAACCCCAAGTCACGTGTGAGAGCAGGCACGTGACGAATTAGTGACGCCACGGAGAAGGGATCTGTGACAGGATGGTTCCATTCCTTGTTGTCGGGTCCATGGAGAGTCTTGAGAATATCCGGATGCTCCTGGGGTATCGCGTGGCGTACCTAAAAGAAATCAAGCAGCTAAGACGGGAGAGGGAGCAGATCAATAAAGAACTGCAGAAAATAGGAAACAGATGGCCACCAGCATAATCTCGCAGGATAGAAAGGCGAAGAGGTTCGCTAAGGGCTGAAGGTTCTCAAGGTAAAGCTAACAGAGGACATAAAGACCATGGAAGAAATGGCCAGCATAGAGGTTACAGAAAGAGGCCTGGTGAAAGAGATAAAAG
Source organism: Ranitomeya imitator (assembly GCF_032444005.1). Classification (NCBI taxonomy): domain Eukaryota; kingdom Metazoa; phylum Chordata; class Amphibia; order Anura; family Dendrobatidae; genus Ranitomeya; species Ranitomeya imitator. The sequence continues at coordinate 233,184 of NC_091291.1, forward strand.
TAGTGTTGTCTCAGTTAGCTCAGGGTTGAGTGACTAAGGTGGGAGACCCGATAGCGAACATGTTGACAAAGAGTAAGTTCAGACAGGTCGTTTGGGTTCCAGCGGATTGCAACGCCAGATTGACCATTATGCCCAAACCCGACTGAGAGGGTCCTCTCGACTAGTAGGGCAAGGTGACTTGGGTACCCGGTCTCGAAGGCCCCTGGGTTAAGACAAATGTTCAACCCCACAAGTTTGAACAGAGGGGGGGGTATGTGATGCAGTGACCCCTGTAACAGGTAGGGGGCGCTGCATGGTCTCCCCAGTATGCGCACAGAGGCGTATTGAGGCTGTGAGAGTGCACAGCAGTTGCATGCATGGGTGTGATCATGTGACAAAGTCCGGCATTGTGGTGAATGGCCAATATATGTGTCGCAGAGGAGGGGACTCTGCGCTGCCAGCCTGAAGCGATGTGGTGTTCTGGGACCTGTAGTCCTATAAGTATAAGTGTTGTATAATAGTCATGGGAGGTTGGCAGGGCTAGTTATGTGAGATGAGCAGGACAAACTAGCCACACACCCACACTCCCACCCAGGGGAGTGGTTTAAGGTATGCAATGTGACCAGGGTGTGGGTCACATTCTCGGAGTGAGGGGACCTGAATAGTCCACGTGCAAGGTCCTGGAAGATACCTCGGTGTTGGGTGTTCTAAGCCCTGAAGAGCACATGGTGGGACTTTGCTACTGGTGACCTGGGTATTGGACAGTCCCAGCTGGGGTTGGACATCCTGGATTGTACCCAGACAGGCCACCTGTGTGATCCCGTTTAACCTGAGTGTTGGGAGGTCCTGGGAGGAGGACTGGATCCCTGAACAGCATGAGGTGAGGACAGAGATCTGCAGAGCCAGAAACAGGTTCCGTGTGGTACTGCCAGCGGAAAGCCTGCAGCACTGACAAGCAGGTAATACCAGACTGTGTGTTTTGGCTCCAGATTGAGCCTGAACATTGGACTCGACCAAGAGGGCATGGTCACAGTCCTGATGGACCAGAGTCATGCTGTGAACATTGTTACTGTATTCTGCCATGCTATGAAGATTGTTGTTTTGTGTTTTCTGCCCCTGGGGTTTATGGAGTAATAAACACAGTGGAACTTTTTAGAAGAAAATACGGTCTTATGTGTTAATCCCGTACCAAGCGAGTAATCCCCTACCCGTAGTGAGTGCAATCTCACAATGTCCAGGCCCGCCTGAAGTTTGCTAGAGAGCATTTGGATTATCCAGAAGAGTATTGGGAGAATGCCATTTGGTCTGATGAAACCAAACTGTTTGGTAGAAACAAAACTCGTCGTGTTTGGAGGAGACAGAATGCTGAGTGGCATCCAAAGAACACCATACCTACTGTGAAGCATGGAGGTGGCAACATCATGCTTTGGGGCTGTTTCTCTGCAAAGGGACCAGGACGACTGATCCGTGTACATGAAAGAATGCATGGGGCCATGTATCGTGAGATTTTGAGTGCAAACCTCCTTCCATCAGCAAGGGCATTGAAGATGAAATGGGGATGGGTCTTTCAGCATGATAATAATCCCAAGCACATCGCCAGGGCAACGGACGAGTGGATTCAAAAGAAGAATATGAAGGTCCTGAAGTGGCCTAGCCGTTCTCCAGATCTCAACCCCATAGAAAACCTTTGTAGGGAGCTGAAAGTCTGTGTTGCCCAGTGACAGGCTCAAAACATCACTGCTCTAGAGGAGACCTGCATGGAGGAATGGGCTAACATACAACCAACAGTGTGTGCCAACCTTGTGAAGACTTACAGAAAACGTTTGACCTCTGTCATTGCCAACAAAGGAAATATAACAAAATATTGAGATGAACTTTTGTTAATGACCAAATACTTATTTTCCACCATAATTTGCAAAAAAAATCTTGGCAAATCAGACAAGGTGACTCTCATAGTTGTGGTCTACCTATGATGTCAATTACAGGCCTCTCAGCTTTTTAAGTGGGAGAACTTGCACAATTGGTTGGCTGACTAAATACTTTTTTCTCCCACTGTGGATCCCTCCTTGTCCTGCCCGCCACGTCTCCTCATTCCTCTCCCTCATTCTCCCTTCATCACTTCCTTGGATCTCTCCATATCCTCTGCTCCCCATACCTTCTCATTCCCCTTCCTCATTCTACCTTTATCACTTCCTTGTATCTCTCCTTGTCCTGCTCCCCACCTCTCACTCCTTCTCCCTTCTTGACTTCCTTGTATCTCTCCTTGTCCTGCTCCCCACCTCTTAACCTTTCCCTCATTCTCCCTTCATCACTTCCAAGGGTGTCTCCATGTCCTGCTCAACACCTCTTCTTAATTCTATCCATTCTCCCTTCATCACTTCCTTGGATCTATCCATGTCCTGCCTGCCACGTCTCCTCATTCCTCTCCCTTCACCACTTCCATGGATGTCTCCTTGTCTTGCTCCTCACCTCTTCCCATTCCTCTCCCTCATTCTCCCTTCCACGGATGTCTCCTTGCCCTGTTCCTCACCTCTTCCCATTCCTTTCCCTCATTCTCCATTACTTCCTTGGATCTCTCCATGTCCTGCTCACCACCTCTTATTCCTCTCCCTCATTGCCCCTTCACCATTTCCTTGGATCTCTCCGTGTCCTTCTCCCCGCCCCTTCTCATTCTTCTCCATCACTCTTCCTTTATCACTTCCTTGGATCTCTCCTTGTCCTGCTCCCCACCTCTTACCCTTGGAAGTGATGAAGGGAGAATGAGGGAAAGGTTGTCTCCATGTCCTGCTCAACACCTCTTCTTATTCCTATCCCTCATTCTCCCTTCATCACTTCCTTGGATCTCTCCATGTCCTCTGCTCCCCACCCCCTTCTCATTCCTCTCCCTTATTCTCCCTTCATCACTTTCTTGGATATCTCCATGTCCTACTTCCCACCTCTTCTCATTCCTCTCCCTCATTCTACCTTTATCACTTACATGGATGTCTCATTGTCCTGCTCTCCATCTCTTATTCCTCTCCCTTATTCTCCCTTCATCACTTTCTTGGATATCTCCTTGTCCTACTTCCCACCTCTTCTCATTCCTCTCCCTCATTCGTACTTCATCAATTCCTTGGATCTCTCCTTATCCTGTTGGCCGCCTCTTCTCAGTCCTCTACCTCGTTCTCTCTTCATCACTTCCATGGATTTCTCATTCTCGCTCTCGTTCTGTCATCACCAATACCTTTCTTATCACCGTAATTCCTGATCACTTATTTTTCTTAATTCCTCACCCTTGTTATTCCTCATACTTCATTAGAGCTATTTTCATTGGCTTCCCACCACTTCTCCTATATTCCTGCCCCATGTCTGTTCTCATTTCCCACCCTTTGTCCCTAGCTTTATAGTCCTGTGCCTGTTGCTATTCATTTTCAGAAGAATTTTCTACTCTGTTGTTGCCATGGAAACAGATTATCACAACCGCTTCCTGCTCGTTGTGAGCTTGCAGGGTTGGTTACATGATGAAAAAGGACGAAGGGTGAGAAGCTGCCCAGTCATTTTAATACATAGCCACAAATGGAGATGGAAGTCGAGGCCTGCGTCATTGCATGGAAGACTCACTGTGTCTGTGCTGAACTGGTGACATTAGTGCAATAGATGGTAGGAGATCATCACAGAAGGTGGACAAGGTGCACAGGTCTGACATAATGCTTTCAGTTTTGTGGACTCATGTAGTGTTGGTAGAGGAGAAGACATTTTTCTGATGTCACTGGGAGTATTATTGGTTAGGCGAATAAAAATTTCATATCACTGCCCATTTGCAAGGCTCATCATCAGTATGGAGGTAACCACATTACTAAGGAATCAACGGTCTACAGCAAGAGCAAATGTCCTCTCTGTGTTTCCTCACTAACTGAGAAATACTGAGGAGCAGATGAAGTCAATTCCTCCTGTATAGACTGGCTGTCTTCTGCCCACACCAAGGACATTGGGGTTAAACAATGAAAGTGCAATATTTCATGGCCGTTTCTACATCCACAGATATGTCTGTTAATGGGGAACAAATGTCCTTCTGTGGTTTGAACCCCAGGATTTTCAGCCTTAGGAAACCACTAGGATGGTCCTGAGAGATAGTATGGTACAATGGTTACAATTATAGAACAAACAAATGGGCACATGGAGAGGTGAATCACTACTTAGGGGCCTTCCATTCGGAGATATACATCATGGGTCGTTGGCTTTTACTTGTTTCTTGTACTCTTGTTAACTAAGCAGCTGACGCTTTGTAGTGTAGATCATTTATTAAGTAACCACACATGAATATTACTTATTAAAGTTGTGCAGATCCTTTTTTGTCATTTGTATTGGAGGTGCCCCCCTCCTAAGTCATGCACCCTTATACACCCATCTTTCCCAAAAAGGATTCATCACAAGCTGAGCCTGGGTCCTATCTTGCCTTCATTTCATTTGAGGCTTCCTGGGCACATGTGAAGGTGGGACTATGGTCACACTGTCATGGCAGGATGGCTTTTACATTTTTTTATCAAAAATATTAAATAATACATTTTTACTGTGTATTAGCTGAAGGGCCGGCGTTGCCCGGGCATAGTACGAGCACTTTATCCCATTCAAACAGTCCCTCACTACTTTCAAGACCACACTCGCCACAGCTAAACAAACCTACTTCTCGTCTCTCACATCCTCCCTGTCTCACAACCCTAAACAGTTATTCAACACCTTCAATTCTCTCCTCCGTCCCCCAGCACCTCCTCCCTCCCCACTCATCTCAGCTGAAGACTTTGCCTCATTTTTCAAGCAGAAGATTGAGAACATCAGAGACAGTTTTAGTCGACAACCCCCAGAGCCCTTCCTCCCAACTGCCCAGCCCTCCACCTCCAAAACCAACTTCTCCACCATTACAGAAGACCGACTCTCCACTCTACTCTCAAGATCGCATCTCAACACCTGTGCACTTGACCCGATCCCATCCCACTTCATCCCAAACCTCACCAGTCTTCATCCCAACTCTAACCCATCTCTGCAGCCTAGCAATAACAACTGGTGTTTTCCCCTCAAGCTTTAAACATGCCTCAATCACACCTATCCTCAAAAAGCCCTCTCTTGACCCATTCTCTGTATCTAGCTATCGCCCTTTATCACTTGTCCCCTATGCCTCAAAACTACTGGAACAACACGTCCATCTTGAACTGTCCTCCCATCTATCTTCCTGCTCCCTTTTCGACCGCTTGCAATCAGGCTTCCGGTCACACCACTCCACTGAAACTGCCCTAACTAAGGTCACCAATGACCTATTAACCGCCAAGTGCAGGCGACACTACTCTATCCTCCTCCTGCTGAACCGGTCCTCTGCCTTTGACACAGTGGACCATTCCCTATTACTACAGACCCTCTCATCCCTTGGCATCACAGACTTGGCCCTATCCTGGATCTCGTCATACCTAACTGACCGAACATTCAGCGTCTCCCATTCACTCACCACCTCCTCACCTCGCCCCCTATCTATCGGAGTCCCACAAGGTTCAGTTCTTGGGCCCCTGCTCTTCTCCATTTACACTTTTAGCCTGGGACAGCTCATAGAATCTCACGGTTTTAAGTATCATCTCTATGCTGATGACACACAGATCTACATCTCTGGACCAGATATCACCTCCCTACTAACCAGAATCCCTCAATGTCTGTCCGCTATTTCATCCTTCTTCTCTGCTAGATTTCTAAAACTTAACATGGACAAAACAGAATTCATTGTCTTTCCCCCATCTCACGCGACCCCCCCAACGAACCTATCCATTACAGTAAACGGCTGCCCACTCTCCCCAGTCCCACAAGCTTGCTGTCTCGGGGTAATCCTTGACACTGATCTCTCCTTCAAACTGCATATCCAAGCCCTTTCCACTTCCTGCCGCCTTCAACTCAAAAATATTTCACGGATTCGTACATTCCTAAACCAAGAATCTGCAAAAACCCTAGTCCATGCCCTCATCATCTCTCGCCTCGACTACTATAACCTCCTGCTCTGTGGCCTCCCTTCTAACACTCTCGCACCCCTCCAATCTATTCTAAACTCTGCTGCCTGACTAATCCACCTGTCCCCTCACAAGATCTCCTTCTCTACTCCCCTCTTATCTCCTCTTCCCACAATCGCATACAAGATTTCTCTCGCGCATCACCCCTACTCTGGAACGCTCTACCACAACATATCAGACTCTGGCCTACCATCGAAACCTTCAAAAAGAACCTGAAGACCCACCTCTTCCGACAAGCCTACAACCTGCAGTAACCACCAATCGACCAAACCACTGCACGACCAGCTCTATCCTCACCTACTGTATCCTCACCCATCCCTTGTAGATTGTGAGCCCTCGTGGGCAGGGTCCTCTCTCCTCCTGTATCCTCACCCATCCCTTGTAGATTGTGAGCCCTCGTGGGCAGGGTCCTCTCTACTCCTGTATCCTCACCCATCCCTTGTAGATTGTGAGCCCTCGCAGGTAGGGTCCTCTCTCCTACTGTACCAGTTGTGACTTGTATTGTTCAAGATTATTGTACTTGTATTTATTATATATACCCCTCCTCACATGTAAAGCGCCATGGAATAAATGGCGCTATAATAATAAATCATAGTAATAATAGTAACTAACTGGTTAGTTATAGCACTGTTGTGAATTCTGTTGTTAAGCTCCCTCCTGTGGTCATGAATGGTACTTCGGCTGGTACTGTCCATGGGCTTCCTCTGGTGGTTGTGAGTGGGGCTGCGGCTTCTGAGGTTCCTTCCACAGGTGACGAGGTTAATTCGTTAGCTGGCTGCTCTATTTAACTCCACCTAGATCATTGCTCCATGCCACCTGTCAATGTTCCAGTATTGGTCTAGTTCGCTCCTGGATCGTTCTTGTGACCTGTCTTCCCAGCAGAAGCTAAGTTCCTGCTTGTTTTTCTCTGTTTGCTATTTTTTCTGTCCAGCTTGCTATTTTGATTTTTGTCTGGAAGCTCTGGGACGCAGAGGGAGCGCCTCCGCACCGTGAGTCGGTGCGGAGGGTCTTTTTGCGCCCTCTGCGTGGTCTTTTTGTAGTTTTTTGTGCTGACCGCAAAGTTACCATTCCTATCATCTGTCTGTTCAGTAAGTCGGGCCTCACTTTGCTAAATCTATTTCATCTCTGTGTTTGTAATTTTCATCTTAACTCACAGTCATTATATGTGGGGGGCTGCCTGTCCCTTTGGGGAATTTCTCTGAGGCAAGGTAGGCTTTATTTTTCTATCTTTAGGGCTAGCTAGTTCCTTAGGCTGTGACGAGTTGCATAGGGAGCGTTAGGAGCAATCCACGGCTATTTCTAGTGTGTGTGATAGGATTAGGGATTGCGGTCAGCAGAGTTCCCACGTCTCAGAGCTTGTCCTGTATTATTAGTAACTATCAGGTCATTCCGTGTGCTCTTAACCACCAGGTCCATTATTGTCCTGACCACCAGGTCATAACATAGCACCCAACTTCTCTCATTTTCCCCCTCACATCTTTCATTTTCCTCCTTACACCTCATTTTCCCCCCAACACTTGTAATTTTGACCTTACACCTGTCACTCCACTATTTTCCCCTCACTCCTCATTTTGCACTCACACCTCTCATTTTCCCCCTCACACCTCTCATTATCCACCCTCACACCTCTCATTTTCCCTTCACACCTCATTTTCCCCCTCACATCTCTCATTTTCTCCCCAAGACCTACAATTTTGACCTTACACCTGTCATTTTCCAGTCACTCCACTATTTTCCGCTCACTCCCCTAATTTTGCACTCACACCTCTTTATTTTCACTTCATCTCCCCTGTATATACTACATACAGGTATGTCATCTCCTCTGTATAAAGTATAAACCTGTATGTCATCTCTTCCTGTATATAGTATACTAGATGGTGGCCCGATTCTAATGCAGGTTTACCAGCACCATTTTGTTGAAGAAAAAGGGTTTAACACTATTAACCCCTTAATAACTGCCGTCGTTAAGTCATATCGGCAGTCAAGGGGTCTTTTCCTCCTGCACCTCACATTCCTTTTACATAGCCTCCTCCTGCACCTCACGCTCCCCCTTTAATACACAGCATTTTTTTTTGCAGCACAGCTTTTCTCCTTTAGGCTATGTGCACACGTTCAGGTTTTTTCTCTTTTTTTGCGATAAAAACGCATAAAAAACGCATAGCGGTAAAAAAGCAGCATGCTCATTAATTTTGCGGATTTTTCACGTTTTTTCCTGCTATTTAATGCATTGGGAAAAAAGCGAAAAAACGCACAAAAAACGCGTCAAAAACGCATAAAAACCGTGAAAAAAACGCATGCGGATTTCTGGCAGAAATGTCCGGTTTTCGTCAAAGAATATTTGCGCAAGAAATGCTGAACGTGTGCACATAGCCTCATAGTCGCCTCCTCCGGCAGCACCTCACACTCCTCTTCCATATACAATTGGAAACACTTGATCCCTAGAGAAATTGTAATAAAGCGTATCGTATACACAGCCTACTTCTTCTGCAACACAACACTTTTCTCCTTCAGACCTCGTACACACGTTATTTGGTCAGTATTTTTACCTCAGTATTTGTAAGCTAAAACTTGGGAGTAAAACAATCAGAGGAAAAGTTTATTAGAAATATGTCACCACTGACCAAAATACTGACCAAATACTGAATGTGCGAATGTGGCCTTATACACAGCGTCCACCTGCAGCGCCTCCCTCTTCTCTATACACAGCCTGCACCTGCAGCGCCTCCCTCTTCTCTATACACAGCCTCCACCTGCAGCGCCTCCCTCTTCTCTATACACGGCCTCCACCTGCAGCGCCTCCCTCTTCTCTATACACAGCCTGCACCTGCAGCGCCTCCCTCTTCTCTATACACAGCGTCCACCTGCAGCGCCTCCCTCTTCTCTATACACAGCCTGCACCTGCAGCGCCTCCCTCTTCTCTATACACGGCCTCCACCTGCAGCGCCTCCCTCTTCTCTATACACGGCCTCCACCTGCAGCGCCTCCCTCTTCTCTATACACAGCCTCCACGTGCAGCGCCTCCCTCTTCTCTATACACAGCCTGCACCTGCAGCGCCTCCCTCTTCTCTATACACAGCGTCCACCTGCAGCGCCTCCCTCTTCTCTATACACAGCCTGCACCTGCAGCGCCTCCCTCTTCTCTATACACGGCCTCCACCTGCAGCGCCTCCCTCTTCTCTATACACGGCCTCCACCTGCAGCGCCTCCCTCTTCTCTATACACAGCCTGCACCTGCAGCGCCTCCCTCTTCTCTATACACGGCCTCCACCTGCAGCGCCTCCCTCTTCTCTATACACGGCCTCCACCTGCAGCGCCTCCCTCTTCTCTATACACAGCCTGCACCTGCAGCGCCTCCCTCTTCTCTATACACGGCCTCCACCTGCAGCGCCTCCCTCTTCTCTATACACAGCCTCCACCTGCAGCGCCTCCCTCTTCTCTATACACGGCCTCCACCTGCAGCGCCTCCCTCTTCTCTATACACGGCCTCCACCTGCAGCGCCTCCCTCTTCTCTATACACAGCCTCCACCTGCAGCGCCTCCCTCTTCTCTATACACAGCCTCCACGTGCAGCGCCTCCCTCTTCTCTATACACAGCCTCCACCTGCAGCGCCTCCCTCTTCTCTATACACAGCCTCCACGTGCAGCGCCTCCCTCTTCTATATACACAGCCTCCACCTGCAGCGCCTCCCTCTTCTCTATACACGGCCTCCACCTGCAGCGCCTCCCTCTTCTCTATACACGGCCTCCACCTGCAGCGCCTCCCTCTTCTCTATACACGGCCTCCACCTGCAGCGCCTCCCTCTTCTCTATACACAGCCTCCACCTGCAGCGCCTCCCTCTTCTCTATACACAGCCTGCACCTGCAGCGCCTCCCTCTTCTCTATACACAGCCTCCACCTGCAGCGCCTCCCTCTTCTCTATACACAGCCTGCACCTGCAGCGCCTCCCTCTTCTCTATACACAGCCTCCACCTGCAGCGTCTCCCTCTTCTCTATACACAGCCTCCACCTGCAGCGCCTCCCTCTTCTCTATACACGGCCTCCACCTGCAGCGCCTCCCTCTTCTCTATACACGGCCTCCACCTGCAGCGCCTCCCTCTTCTCTATACACAGCCTGCACCTGCAGCGCCTCCCTCTTCTCTATACACGGCCTCCACCTGCAGCGCCTCCCTCTTCTCTATACACGGCCTCCACCTGCAGCGCCTCCCTCTTCTCTATACACAGCCTCCACCTGCAGCGCCTCCCTCTTCTCTATACACAGCCTCCACCTGCAGCGCCTCCCTCTTCTCTATACACAGCCTGCACCTGCAGCGCCTCCCTCTTCTCTATACACAGCCTCCACCTGCAGCGCCTCCCTCTTCTCTATACACAGCCTCCACCTGCAGCATCTCCCTCTTCTCTATACACAGCCTCATACTGCAGCGCCTCCCTCTTCTCTATACACAGCCTCCACCTGCAGCGCCTCCCTCTTCTCTATACACAGCCTCCACCTGCAGCGCCTCCCTCTTCTCTATACACAGCCTCCACCTGCAGCATCTCCCTCTTCTCTATACACAGCCTCATACTGCAGCAGCTCCTCACTTCTCTCATTTTCCCCATCACATCTCTATCCATGAGGCTCCTCCCTTTCCCTTGACGTCATGCCTCACAGGAGCAACTCCATTCTAGACACAACGGAGCTAGATGTGGCCTGTGCCTGCTATGTGGAGTGGGCGTGGCTTGATACATACACAACTTTATATATACACTGCTCAAAAAATAAAGGGAACACTAATTAAACAACAATATAACTCCAAGTAAATCAACTTCTGTGAAATCAAACTGTCCACTTTGGAAATCAATTTCACATGCTGTTGAGCAAATGGAATAGACAACAGATGGAAATTATTGGCAATTATCCAGACACCCTCAATAAAGGAGCGGTTCTGCAGGTGGGGACCACAGAGCACATCTCAGTACCAATGCTTTCTCGCTGATGCTTTGGTCACTTTTGAATATTGGTTGTGCTTTCACACTTGTGGTAGCATGAGACGGACTCTACAACCCACACAAGTGGCTCAGGTAGTGCAGCTCATCCAGGATGGCACATCAATGCGAGCTGTGTCAAGGTTTGCTGTGTCTGTCAGCGTAGTGTCCAGAGGCTGTAGGCGCTACCAGGAGACAGGGCAGTACACTAGGAGATGTGGAGGAGGCCGTAGGAGGGCAACAACCCAGCAGCAGGACCGCTACCTCAGCCTTTGTGCAAGAAGGAACTGCCCGAGCCCTGTAAAACGACCTCCAGCAAACTGTTAGAAACCAACTCCATAAGGGTGGTCAGAGTGCCCGACGTCCACAGATGGGGACACTGTGCAGGACGCTTGGCATTTGCCACCGAACACCAGGATTAGCAAATTCACCAGTGGCGCCATGTGCTATTCACAGATGAAAGCAGGTTCACACTGAGCACATGTGACAGATGTGACAGAGTCTGGAGACGCCGTGGAGAGCGATCTGCTGCCTGCAACATCCTTCAGCATGACCGGATTGGCAGTGGGTCAGTAATGGTGTGGGGTGGCATTTCTTTGGAGGGCCGCACAGCCCTCCATGTGCTCGCCAAAGGTAGCCTGACTGCCATCAGGTACCGAGATGAAATCCTCTGACCCCATGTGAGACCATATGCTGGTGCAGTTGGCCATGGGTTCCTCCAAATGCAGAACAATGCCAGACCTCATGTGACTGGAGTGTGTCAGCAGTTCTTGCAAGATGAAGGCATTGAAGCTATGGACTGGCCCGCCCTTTCCCCAGACCTGAATCCGATTGAACACATCTGGGACATCATGTCTAGCACCATCCACCAACGTCACGTTGCACCACAGACTGTCCAGGAGTTGGCGGATGCTTTAGTCCAGGTCTGGGAGGAGATCCCTCAGGAGACCATCCGCCGCCTCATCAGGAGCATACCCAGGCATTATAGGGAGATCATACAGCCACATGGAGGTCACACACACTACTGAGCATCATTTCCTTGTCTTGAGGCATTTCCATTGAAGTTGGATCAGCCTGTAACTTCATTTTCCACTTTGATTTTGAGCAAAATTCCAACTCCAGACCTCCGTGAGATATTAGTTGTGATTTACGTTGATAATTTTTAGGTTTTATTGTTCTCAACACATTCCACTATGTAATGAATAAAGATTTACAACTGGAATATTTCATCCAGTGATATCGAGGATGTGGGATTTTAGGGTTCCCTTTATTTTTTTGAGCAGTGTATATATATATGAGGGGAACTGGGACCATCCTACTATATATATGAGGAGAACTGGGTCCATCATATCTTCTGTTTGGGAGAACTGGGGTCATCATACTATATACCGTATATACTCGAGTATAAGCCGATCCGAGTATAAGCCGACCCCCTAATTTTGCCACAAAAAACTTGGAAAACTTATTGACTTGAGTATAAGCCTAGGGTAGGAAATATCAAAAAAAGACTCTAGGCCTAGGTAAGTGGCACTTCCACTATAATCGCATCCCATATATAACCAAGGAAGTCAAATGCCAAGTATATGAAAAAATAGACAAATTTTATTTCAAGATAACTAAATAAAACATTTAAAATACATATAAAGGGGACACACCACAAAGTAAACTGCAACACAAAATTATGTACCAAAAAAAGATATATATTTTAAAAGAATCAATTTATACCAATGTGCAATATTTGTATTCACCCACTCTATGGTATCTGAATCCACACCATTCACAGACTTATAGAGTAAATAGTATTCATTAATAAATTACAAAGTGTACGTATATATGTGTCAAGGTAAAAATATATATCTTTATACTCTTTTGTACTTTTATATATACTTATGCTGTGAAACAATAAGTTTTTCCCGTTGTGCTTGTTAATGCATATATAACTGTATTTAAGATGGCTGCCAGTATTCACCTTTGCCCCAGATTCGCCCTGCTGAAGAAGCAAGTTACACATTCCAGAAGGACAAGTATCATTTCTCTGGAAATGATACTTAAAGCGATGTGGACAAGATGTGGACAAAGGAAGATTCATCAGATGATGTCAGAGCCAACCAGAAGGACTGAATACTAGATACATTGCTTAAACCCCGCCTAACCCCGCCCTCTGCACACCTTCCCCCAATAGATCATATAATGTTGTGTATTAGAAAATAAAGTTGTTGTTGCTGTGACGTTACACACGAGCATGCAATGAGTTTGAACCAGCATTGTGTCTGACTCATTCTTATCCGGTACCAACATGCTCTTAATCTGATTTGGAATGACTGGTGGATGAAGGGTATTGTCATGACGACCCCGACATATGTAAGGTGCCACTACAAATTCACTGGCACATATGTATATAAATCTGGGTGGGGATTCAGTTCCATGGTGTGCTACACATAAGCCAGATACTCATAACATACACAAATAGCACCCACTATCTATAGCCTGCCAATGCGTACACTGTAATATAAGCCATAAATCAGCCTTTATAAAGTGCCTACTGCATCATGTTTACATAAAGTGCAAAAAGTGCTTCCTGCATAAGTGGCCTCAAATATACATAGTGTTGTGCTTTTAGTAAGCAAAGACAGGCACAGTTAGTACATAAGGTGCAAATAAAGGCTTAAGGTGCAAAATGGTACATAACCTGTGTCTGCAGTAAGACCCCGATGCGCGTTTCGCGACAGCTTCTTCCAGGGGGAATGTCCCCCTGGAAGAAGCTGTCGCGAAATGCACTGTTCATTATGGCCCCATAGATGCTCCATATAAAGCTGTGCCCCATATATAATGCTCTGCACCGTTCATTATGGCCCCATAGATGCTCCATATAAAGCTGTGCCCCATATATAATGCTCTGCACCGTTCATTATGGCCCCATAGATGCTCCATATAAAGCTGTGCCATATATAATGCTCTGCACCGTTCATTATGGCCCCATAGATGCTCCATATAAAGCTGTGCCATATATAATGCTCTGCACCGTTCATTATGGCCCCATAGATGCTCCATATAAAGCTGTGCCCCATATATAATGCTCTGCACCGTTCATTATGGCCCCATAGATGCTCCATATAAAGCTGTGCCATATATAATGCTCTGCACCGTTCATTATGGTCCCATAGATGCTCCATATAAAGCTGTGCCATATATAATGCTCTGCACTGTTCATTATGGCCTCATAGATGTTCCATATAAAGCTGTGCCATATATAATGCTCTGCACCGTTCATTATGGCCCCGTAGATGCTCCATATAAAGCTGTGCCATATATAATGCTCTGCACCGTTCATTATGGTCCCATAGATGCTCCATATAAAGCTGTGCCATATATAATGCTCTGCACCGTTCATTATGGCCCCATAGATGCTCCATATAAAGCTGTGCCATATATAATGCTCTGCACCGTTCATTATGGCCCCATAGATGCTCCATATAAAGCTGTGCCCCATATATAATGCTCTGCACCGTTCATTATGGCCCCATAGATGCTCCATATAAAGCTGTGCCATATATAATGCTCTGCACCGTTCATTATGGCCCCATAGATGCTCCATATAAAGCTGTGCCATATATAATGCTCTGCACTGTTCATTATGGCCTCATAGATGTTCCATATAAAGCTGTGCCATATATAATGCTCTGCACCGTTCATTATGGCCCCATAGATGCTCCATATAAAGCTGTGCCATATATAATGCTCTGCACCGTTCATTATGGCCCCATAGATGCTCCATATAAAGCTGTGCCCCATATATAATGCTCTGCACCGTTCATTATGGCCCCATAGATGCTCCATATAAAGCTGTGCCATATATAATGCTCTGCACCATTCATTATGGCCCATAGATGCTCCATATAAAGCTGTGCCATATATAATGCTCTGCACCGTTCATTATGGCCCCATAGATGCTCCATATAAAGCTGTGCCCCATATATAATGCTCTGCACCGTTCATTATGGCCCCATAGATGCTCCATATAAAGCTGTGCCATATATAATGCTCTGCACCATTCATTATGGCCCATAGATGCTCATTATAAAGCTGTGCCATCTATATATATAATTGCCTAAGGGTTTTTCCGTCTGTCTGTCTGTCTGTCTGTCTGTCTGTCTGTCCTGGAAATCCCGGCTCTCTGATTGGTCGAGGCCGCCAGGCCTCGACCAATCAGAGACCGGCACAGCATCGACGTAGAAATCCCGCGTCTCTGATTGGTCGAGGCCGCCAGGCCTCGACCAATCAGCAACGGGCACAGCGATGATGATGTCATAAAGGACGTAGAAATCCCGCGTCTGATTGGTCGAGGCCGCCAGGCCTCGACCAATCAGCAACGGGCACAGCGACGATGATGTCATAAAGGACGTAGACATCTCACGTTTCTGATTCAGCGACGGGCACAGTATCGACATAGATGTCATAATGGTTGCCATGGCGACGATGATGTCATAGGTTGCCTCGAACAATCAGCGACGGGCACAGTCTGCCGCGAATTCTGGAATCATCATTGTCCATATACTACGGGGACATGCATATTCTAGAATACCCGATGCGTTAGAATCGGGCCACAATCTAGTATATATATAATGCTCTGCACCGTTCATTATGGCCCCATAGATGCTCCATATAAAGCTGTGCCACATATAATGCTCTGCACCGTTCATTATGGCCCCATAGATGCTCCATATAAAGCTGTGCCACATATAATGCTCTGCACGTTCATTATGGCCCATAGATGCTCATTATAAAGCTGTGCCATATATATATAATGCTCTGCACCGTTCATTATGGCCCCATAGATGCTCCATATAAAGCTGTGCCCCATATATAATGCTCTGCACCGTTCATTATGGCCCCATAGATGCTCCATATAAAGCTGTGCCACATATATAATGCTCTGCACCGTTCATTATGGCCCCATAGATGCTCCATATAAAGCTGTGCCATATATAATGCTCTGCACCGTTCATTATGGCCCATAGATGCTCATTATAAAGCTGTGCCATATATATATAATGCTCTGCACCGTTCATTATGGCCCCATAGATGCTCCATATAAAGCTGTGCCACATATAATGCTCTGCACCGTTCATTATGGCCCCATAGATGCTCCATATAAAGCTGTGCCATATATAATGCTCTGCACCGTTCATTATGGCCCCATAGATGCTCCACATAAAGCTGTGCCATATATAATGCTCTGCACCGTTGATTATGGCCCCATAGATGCTCCACATAAAGCTGTGCCATATATAATGCTCTGCACCATTCATTATGGCCCCATAGATGCTCCATATAAAGCTGTGCCATATATATAATGCTCTGCACCGTTCATTATGGCCCCATAGATGCTCCATATAAAGCTGTGCCCCATATATAATGCTCTGCACCGTTCATTATGGCCCCATAGATGCTCCATATAAAGCTGTGCCCCATATATAATGCTCTGCACCGTTCATTATGGCCCCATAGATGCTCCATATAAAGCTGTGCCACATACAGTTAGGGCCAGAAATATTTGGACAGTGACACAATTTTCGCGAGTTGGGCTCTGCATGCCACCACATTGGATTTGAAATGAAACCTCTACAACAGAATTCAAGTGCAGATTGTAACGTTTAATTTGAAGGGTTGAACAAAAATATCTGATAGAAAATGTAGGAATTGTACACATTTCTTTACAAACACTCCACATTTTAGGAGGTCAAAAGTAATTGGACAAATAAACATAACCCAAACAAAATATTTTTATTTTCAATATTTTGTTGCAAATCCTTTGGAGGCAATCACTGCCTTAAGTCTGGAACCCATGGACATCACCAAACGCTGGGTTTCCTCCTTCTTAATGCTTTGCCAGGCCTTTACAGCCGCAGCCTTCAGGTCTTGCTTGTTTGTGGGTCTTTCCGTCTTAAGTCTGGATTTCAGCAAGTGAAATGCATGCTCAATTGGGTTTAGATCTGGAGATTGACTTGGCCATTGCAGAATGTTCCACTTTTTGGCACTCATGAACTCCTGGGTAGCTTTGGCTGTATGCTTGGGGTCATTGTCCATCTGTACTATGAAGCGCCGTCCAATCAACTTTGCAGCATTTGGCTGAATCTGGGCTGAAAGTATATCCCGGTACACTTCAGAATTCATCCGGCTACTCTTGTCTGCTCTTATGTCATCAATAAACACAAGTGACCCAGTGCCATTGAAAGCCATGCATGCCCATGCCATCACGTTGCCTCCACCATGTTTTACAGAGGATGTGGTGTGCCTTGGATCATGTGCCATTCCCTTTCTTCTCCAAACTTTTTTCTTCCCATCATTCTGGTACAGGTTGATCTTTGTCTCATCTGTCCATAGAATACTTTTCCAGAACTGAGCTGGCTTCTTGAGGTGTTTTTCTGCAAATTTAACTCTGGCCTGTCTATTTTTGGTATTGATGAATGGTTTGCATCTAGATGTGAACCCTTTGTATTTACTGTCATGGAGTCTTCTCTTTACTGTTGACTTAGAGACAGATACACCTACTTCACTGAGAGTGTTCTGGACTTCAGTTGATGTTGTGAACGGGTTCTTCTTCACCAAATTAAGTATGCGGCGATCATCCACCACTGTTGTCATCCGTGGACGCCCAGGCCTTTTTGAGTTCCCAAGCTCACCAGTCAATTCCTTTTTTCTCAGAATGTACCCAACTGTTGATTTTGCTACTCCAAGCATGTCTGCTATCTCTCTGATGGATTTTTTCTTTTTTTTCAGCCTCAGGATGTTCTGCTTCACCTCAATTGAGAGTTCCTTTGACCGCATGTTGTCTGCTCACAGCAACAGCTTCCAAATGCAAAACCACACACCTGGAATCCACCCCTGACCTTTTAACTACTTCATTGATTACAGGTTAACGAGGGAGACGCCTTCAGAGTTAATTGCAGCCCTTAGAGTCCATTGTCCAATTACTTTTGGTCCCTTGAAAAAGAGGACGCTATGCATTACATAGCTATGATTCCTAAACCCTTTCTCCGATTTGGATGTGGAAACTATCATATTGCAGCTGGGAGTGTGCACTTTCAGCCCATATTACATATATAATTGTATTTCTGAACATGTTTTTGTAAACAGCTAAAATAACAAAACTTGTGTCACTGTCCAAATATTTCTGGCCCTAACTGTATATAATGCTCTGCACCGTTCATTATGGCCCCATAGATGCTCCATATAAAGCTGTGCCATATATAATGCTCTGCACCGTTCATTATGGCCCCATAGATGCTCCATATAAAGCTGTGCCACATATAATGCTCTGCACCATTCATTATGGCCCCATAGATGCTCCATATAAAGCTGTGCCACATATAATGCTCTGCACCGTTCATTATGGCCCCATAGATGCTCCATATAAAGCTGTGCCACATATAATGCTCTGCACCGTTCATTATGGCCCCATAGATGCTCCATATAAAGCTGTGCCCCATATATAATGCTCTGCACCGTTGATTATGGCCCCATAGATGCTCCACATAAAGCTGTGCCATATATAATGCTCTGCACCATTCATTATGGCCCCATAGATGCTCCATATAAAGCTGTGCCACATATATAATGCTCTGCACCGTTCATTATGGCCCCATAGATGCTCATTATAAAGCTGTGCCCCATATATAATGCTCTGCACCGTTCATTATGGCCCCATAGATGCTCCATATAAAGCTGTGCCATATATAATGCTCTGCACCGTTCATTATGGCCCCATAGATGCTCCACATAAAGATGTGCCCCATATATAATGCTGCACACCGTTCATTATGGCCCCATAGATGCTCCATATAAAGCTGTGCCATATATAATGCTCTGCACCGTTCATTATGGCCCCATAGATGCTCCATATAAAGCTGTGCCATATATAATGCTCTGCACCGTTCATTATGGCCCCATAGATGCTCCATATAAAGCTGTGCCATATATAATGCTCTGCACTGTTCATTATGGCCCCATAGATGCTCCATATAAAGCTGTGCCATATATAATGCTCTGCACCATTCATTATGGCCTCATAGATGCTCCATATAAAGCTGTGCCCCATATAGAATGCTCTGCACCGTTCATTATGGCCCCATAGATGCTCCATATAAAGCTGTGCCATATATAATGCTCTACACCGTTCATTATTGCCCCATAGATGCTCCATATAAAGCTGTGCCCCATATAGAATGCTCTGCACCGTTCATTATGGCCCCATAGATGCTCCATATAAAGCTGTGCCATATATAATGCTCTACACCGTTCATTATTGCCCCATAGATGCTCCATATAAAGCTGTGCCCCATATATAATGCTCTGCACCGTTCATTATGGCCCCATAGATGCTCCATATAAAGCTATGCCATATATAATGCTCTGCACCGTTCATTATTGCCCCATAGATGCTCCATATAAAGCTGTGCCATATATAATGCTCTGCACCATTCATTATTGCTCCATAGATGCTCCATATAAAGCTGTGCCATATATAATGCTCTGCACTGTTCATTATGGCCTCATAGATGCTCCATATAAAGCTGTGCCATATATAATGCTCTGCACCGTTCATTATGGCCCCATAGATGCTCATTATAAAGCTGTGCCACATATATAATGCTCTGCACCGTTCATTATGGCCCCATAGATGCTCCATATAAAGCTGTGCCATATATATATAATGCTCTGCACCGTTCATTATGGCCCCATAGATGCTCCATATAAAGCTGTGCCCCATATATAATGCTCTGCACCGTTCATTATAGCCCCATAGATGCTCCATATAAAGCTGTGCCCCATATATAATGCTATGCACCGTTCATTATGGCCCCATAGATGCTCCATATAAAGCTGTGCCCCATATATAATGCTCTGCACCGTTCATTATAGCCCCATAGATGCTCCATATAAAGCTGTGCCCCATATATAATGCTCTGCACCGTTCATTATGGCCCCATAGATGCTCCATATAAAGCTGTGCCCCATATATAATGCTCTGCACCATTCATTATGGCCCCATAGATGCTCCATATAAAGCTGTGCCACATATAATGCACTGCACCGTTCATTATGGCCCCATAGATGCTCCATATAAAGCTGTGCCATATATAATGCTCTGCACCATTCATTATGGCCCCATAGATGCTCCATATAAAGCTGTGCCACATATAATGCTCTGCACCGTTCATTATGGCCCCATAGATGCTCCATATAAAGCTGTGCCCCATACATAATGCTCTGCACCGTTCATTATGGCCCCATAGATGCTCCATATAAAGCTGTGCCCCATATATAATGCTCTGCACCGTTCATTATGGCCCCATAGATGTTCCATATAAAGCTGTGCCAAATATAATGCTCTGCACCGTTCATTATGGCCCCATAGATGCTCCATATAAAGCTGTGCCACATATAATGCTCTGCACCGTTCATTATGGCCCCATAGATGCTCCATATAAAGCTGTGCCACATATATAATGCTCTGCACCGTTCATTATGGCCCCATAGATGCTCATTATAAAGCTGTGCCATATATATATATATATATAATGCTCTGCACCGTTCATTATGGCCCCATAGATGCTCCATATAAAGCTGTGCCATATATAATGCTCTGCACCGTTCATTATGGCCCCATAGATGCTCCACATAAAGCTGTGCCCCATATATAATGCTGCACACCGTTCATTATGGCCCCATAGATGCTCCATATAAAGCTGTGCCCCATATAATGCTCTGCACCGTTCATTATGGCCCCATAGATGCTCCATATAAAGCTGTGCCATATATAATGCTCTGCATCGTTCATTATGGCCCCATAGATGCTCCATATAAAGCTGTGCCATATATAATGCTCTGCACCGTTCATTATGGCCCCATAGATGCTCCATATAAAGCTGTGCCATATATAATGCTCTGCACCGTTCATTATGGCCTCATAGATGCTCCATATAAAGCTGTGCCCCATATAGAATGCTCTGCACCGTTCATTATGGCCCCATAGATGCTCCACATAAAGCTGTGCCATATATAATGCTCTGCACCATTCATTATGGCCCCATAGATGCTCCATATAAAGCTGTGCCACATATATAATGCTCTGCACCGTTCATTATGGCCCCATAGATGCTCATTATAAAGCTGTGCCCCATATATAATGCTCTGCACCGTTCATTATGGCCCCATAGATGCTCCATATAAAGCTGTGCCATATATAATGCTCTGCACCGTTCATTATGGCCCCATAGATGCTCCACATAAAGATGTGCCCCATATATAATGCTGCACACCGTTCATTATGGCCCCATAGATGCTCCATATAAAGCTGTGCCATATATAATGCTCTGCACCGTTCATTATGGCCCCATAGATGCTCCATATAAAGCTGTGCCATATATAATGCTCTGCACCGTTCATTATGGCCCCATAGATGCTCCATATAAAGCTGTGTCATATATAATGCTCTGCACTGTTCATTATGGCCCCATAGATGCTCCATATAAAGCTGTGCCATATATAATGCTCTGCACCATTCATTATGGCCTCATAGATGCTCCATATAAAACTGTGCCCCATATAGAATGCTCTGCACCGTTCATTATGGCCCCATAGATGCTCCATATAAAGCTGTGCCATATATAATGCTCTACACCGTTCATTATTGCCCCATAGATGCTCCATATAAAGCTGTGCCCCATATAGAATGCTCTGCACCGTTCATTATGGCCCCATAGATGCTCCATATAAAGCTGTGCCATATATAATGCTCTACACCGTTCATTATTGCCCCATAGATGCTCCATATAAAGCTGTGCCCCATATATAATGCTCTGCACCGTTCATTATGGCCCCATAGATGCTCCATATAAAGCTATGCCATATATAATGCTCTGCACCGTTCATTATTGCCCCATAGATGCTCCATATAAAGCTGTGCCATATATAATGCTCTGCACCATTCATTATTGCTCCATAGATGCTCCATATAAAGCTGTGCCATATATAATGCTCTGCACTGTTCATTATGGCCTCATAGATGCTCCATATAAAGCTGTGCCATATATAATGCTCTGCACCGTTCATTATGGCCCCATAGATGCTCATTATAAAGCTGTGCCACATATATAATGCTCTGCACCGTTCATTATGGCCCCATAGATGCTCCATATAAAGCTGTGCCATATATATATAATGCTCTGCACCGTTCATTATGGCCCCATAGATGCTCCATATAAAGCTGTGCCCCATATATAATGCTCTGCACCGTTCATTATAGCCCCATAGATGCTCCATATAAAGCTGTGCCCCATATATAATGCTATGCACCGTTCATTATGGCCCCATAGATGCTCCATATAAAGCTGTGCCCCATATATAATGCTCTGCACCGTTCATTATAGCCCCATAGATGCTCCATATAAAGCTGTGCCCCATATATAATGCTCTGCACCGTTCATTATGGCCCCATAGATGCTCCATATAAAGCTGTGCCCCATATATAATGCTCTGCACCATTCATTATGGCCCCATAGATGCTCCATATAAAGCTGTGCCACATATAATGCACTGCACCGTTCATTATGGCCCCATAGATGCTCCATATAAAGCTGTGCCATATATAATGCTCTGCACCATTCATTATGGCCCCATAGATGCTCCATATAAAGCTGTGCCACATATAATGCTCTGCACCGTTCATTATGGCCCCATAGATGCTCCATATAAAGCTGTGCCCCATACATAATGCTCTGCACCGTTCATTATGGCCCCATAGATGCTCCATATAAAGCTGTGCCCCATATATAATGCTCTGCACCGTTCATTATGGCCCCATAGATGTTCCATATAAAGCTGTGCCAAATATAATGCTCTGCACCGTTCATTATGGCCCCATAGATGCTCCATATAAAGCTGTGCCACATATATAATGCTCTGCACCGTTCATTATGGCCCCATAGATGCTCATTATAAAGCTGTGCCATATATATATAATGCTCTGCACCGTTCATTATGGCCCCATAGATGCTCCATATAAAGCTGTGCCACATATAATGCTCTGCACCGTTCATTATGGCCCCATAGATGCTCCATATAAAGCTGTGCCACATATATAATGCTCTGCACCGTTCATTATGGCCCCATAGATGCTCATTATAAAGCTGTGCCATATATATATATATATATAATGCTCTGCACCGTTCATTATGGCCCCATAGATGCTCCATATAAAGCTGTGCCATATATAATGCTCTGCACCGTTCATTATGGCCCCATAGATGCTCCACATAAAGCTGTGCCCCATATATAATGCTGCACACCGTTCATTATGGCCCCATAGATGCTCCATATAAAGCTGTGCCCCATATAATGCTCTGCACCGTTCATTATGGCCCCATAGATGCTCCATATAAAGCTGTGCCATATATAATGCTCTGCATCGTTCATTATGGCCCCATAGATGCTCCATATAAAGCTGTGCCATATATAATGCTCTGCACCGTTCATTATGGCCCCATAGATGCTCCATATAAAGCTGTGCCATATATAATGCTCTGCACCGTTCATTATGGCCTCATAGATGCTCCATATAAAGCTGTGCCCCATATAGAATGCTCTGCACCGTTCATTATGGCCCCATAGATGCTCCATATAAAGCTGTGCCATATATAATGCTCTGCACCGTTCATTATGGCCCCATAGATGCTCATTATAAAGCTGTGCCCCATATATAATGCTCTGCACCGTTCATTATGGCCCCATAGATGCTCCATATAAAGCTGTGCCATATATAATGCTCTGCACTGTTCATTATGGCCCCATAGATGCTCCATATAAAGCTGTGCCCCATATATAATGCTCTGCACCGTTCATTATGGCCCCATAGATGCTCCATATAAAGCTGTGCCATATATAATGCTCTGCACCGTTCATTATTGCCCCATAGATGTTCCATATAAAGCTGTGCCATATATAATGCTCTGCACCGTTCATTATGGCCCCATAGATGCTCCATATAAAGCTGTGCCCCATATATAATGCTCTGCACCGTTCATTATGGCCCCATAGATGCTCCATATAAAGCTGTGCCATATATAATGCTCTGCACTGTTCATTTTGGCCCCATAGATGCTCCATATAAAGCTGTGCCATATATAATGCTCTGCACCGTTCATTATTGCCCCATAGATGCTCCATATAAAGCTGTGCCATATATAATGCTCTGCACCGTTCATTATTGCCCCATAGATGTTCCATATAAAGCTGTGCCATATATAATGCTCTGCACCGTTCATTATGGCCCCATAGATGCTCCATATAAAGCTGTGCCCCATATATAATGCTCTGCACCGTTCATTATGGCCCCATAGATGTTCCATATAAAGCTGTGCCATATATAATGCTCTGCACCGTTCATTATAGCCCCATAGATGATCCATATAAAGCTGTGCCCCATATATAATGCTCTGCACCGTTCATTATGGCCCCATAGATGCTCCATATAAAGCTGTGCCACATATATAATGCTCTGCTCCGTTCATTATGGCCCCATAGATGCTCCATATAAAGCTGTGCCACATATATAATGCTCTGCACCGTTCATTATGGCCCCATAGATGCTCCATATAAAGCTGTGCCCCATATATAATGCTCTGCACCGTTCATTATGGCCCCATAGATGCTCATTATAAAGCTGTGCCACATATAATGCTCTGCACTGTTCATTATGGCCCCATAGATGCTCCACATAAAGCTGTGCCCCATATATAATGCTCTGCACCGTTCATTATGGTCCCATAGATGCTCATTATAAAGCTGTGCCACATATAATGCTCTGCACTGTTCATTATGGCCCCATAGATGCTCATTATAAAGCTGTGCCATATATAATGCTCTGCACCATTCATTATGGCCCCATAGATGCTCCATATAAAGCTGTGCCACATATAATGCTCTGCACCGTTCATTATGGCCCCATAGATGCTCCATATAAAGCTGTGCCACATACATAATGCTCTGCACCGTTCTTTATGGCCTCATAGATGCTCCATATAAAGCTGTGCCATATATAATGCTCTGCAACATTCATTATGGCCCCATAGATGCTCCATATAAAGCTGTGCCCCATATATAATGCTCTGCACCGTTGATTATGGCCCCATAGATGTTTCATATAAAGCTGTGCCATATATAATGCTCTGCACTGTTCATTATGGCCCCATAGATGCTCCATATAAAGCTGTGCCACATACATAATGCTCTGCACCGTTCATTATGGCCTCATAGATGCTCCATATAAAGCTGTGCCATATATAATGCTCTGCACCGTTCATTATGGCCCCATAGATGCTCCATATAAAGCTGTGCCCCATATATAATGCTCTGCACCGTTGATTATGGCCCCATAGATGCTCCATATAAAGCTGTGCCATATATAATGCTCTGCACTGTTCATTATGGCCCCATAGATGCTCCATATAAAGCTGTGCCACATATATAATGCTCTGCACCGTTCATTATGGCCCCATAGATGCTCTATATAAAGCTGTGCCACATATAATGCTCTGCACCGTTCATTATGGCCCCATAGATGCTCTATATAAAGCTGTGCCATATATAATGCTCTTTACCGTTCATTATGGCCCCATAGATGCTCCATATAAAGCTGTGCCATATATAATGCTCTGCACTGTTCATTATGGCCCCATAGATGCTCCATATAAAGCTGTGCCATATATAATGCTCTGCACCGTTCATTATGGCCCCATAGATGCTCCATATAAAGCTGTGCCACATATATAATGCTCTGCACCGTTCATTATGGCCCCATAGATGCTCCATATAAAGCTGTGCCATATATATATAATGCTCTGCACCGTTCATTATGGCCCCATAGATGCTCCATATAAAGCTGTGCCATATATAATGCTCTGCACTGTTCATTATGGCCCCATAGATGCTCCATATAAAGCTGTGCCCCATATATAATGCTCTGCACCGTTCATTATGGCCCCATAGATGCTCCACATAAAGCTGTGCCCCATATATAATGCTCTGCACTGTTCATTATGGCCTCATAGATGCTCCATATAAAGCTGTGCCATATATAATGCTCTGCACCGTTCATTATGGCCCCATAGATGCTCCACATAAAGCTGTGCCCCATATATAATGCTCTGCACCGTTCATTATGGCCCCATAGATGCTCCATATAAAGCTGTGCCCCATATATAATGCTCTGCACCGTTCATTATGGCCCCATAGATGCTCCATATAAAGCTGTGCCACATATATAATGCTCTGCACCGTTCATTATGGCCCCATAGATGCTCCATATAAAGCTGTGCCCCATATATAATGCTCTGCACCGTTCATTATGGCCCCATAGATGCTCCACATAAAGCTATGCCCCATATATAATGCTCTGCACCGTTCATTATGGCCCCATAGATGCTCCACATAAAGCTATGCCCCATATATAATGCTCTGCACCGTTCATTATGGCCCCATAGATGCTCCATATAAAGCTGTGCCACATATAATGCTCTGCACCGTTCATTATGGCCCCATAGATGCTCCATATAAAGCTGTGCCACATATAATGCTCTGCACCGTTCATTATGGCCCCATAGATGCTCCATATAAAGCTGTGCCATATATAATGCTCTGCACCGTTCATTATGGCCCCATAGATGCTCCATATAAAGCTGTGCCATATATAATGCTCTGCACCGTTCATTATGGCCCCATAGATGCTCCATATAAAGTTGTGCCATATATAATGCTCTGCACCGTTCATTATGGCCCCATAGATGCTCCATATAAAGCTGTGCCATATATAATGCTCTGCACCGTTCATTATGGCCCCATAGATGCTCCATATAAAGCTGTGCCATATATAATGCTCTGCACTGTTCATTATGGCCCCATAGATGCTCCATATAAAGCTGTGCCACATATATAATGCTCTGCACCGTTCATTATGGCCCCATAGATGCTCCATATAAAGCTGTGCCCCATATATAATGCTCTGCACCGTTCATTATGGCCCCATAGATGCTCCACATAAAGCTATGCCACATATATAATGCTCTGCACCGTTCATTATGGCCCCATAGATGCTCCATATAAAGCTGTGCCATATATAATGCTCTGCACTGTTCATTATGGCCCCATAGATGCTCTATATAAAGCTGTGCCACATATATAATGCTCTGCACCGTTCATTATGGCCCCATAGATGCTCTATATAAAGCTGTGCCCCATATATAATGCTCTGCACCGTTCATTATGGCCCCATAGATGCTCTATATAAAGCTGTGCCCCATATATAATGCTCTGCACCGTTCATTATGGCCCCATAGATGCTCCATATAAAGCTGTGCCATATATAATGCTCTGCACCGTTCATTATGGCCCCATAGATGCTTCATATAAAGCTGTGCCATATATAATGCTCTGCACCGTTCATTATGGCCCCATAGATGCTCCATATAAAGCTGTGCCATATATAATGCTCTGCACCGTTCATTATGGCCCCATAGATGCTCCATATAAAGCTGTGCCCCAAATATAATGCTCTGCACCGTTCATTATGGCCCCATAGATGCTCCATATAAAGCTGTGCCATATATAATGCTCTGCACCGTTCATTATGGCCCCATAGATGCTCCATATAAAGCTGTGCCATATATAATGCTCTGCACTGTTCATTATGGCCCCATAGATGCTCTATATAAAGCTGTGCCACATATATAATGCTCTGCACCGTTCATTATGGCCCCATAGATGCTCTATATAAAGCTGTGCCCCATATATAATGCTCTGCACCGTTCATTATGGCCCCATAGATGCTCCATATAAAGCTGTGCCATATATAATGCTCTGCACCGTTCATTATGGCCCCATAGATGCTTCATATAAAGCTGTGCCATATATAATGCTCTGCACCGTTCATTATGGCCCCATAGATGCTCCATATAAAGCTGTGCCCCATATATAATGCTCTGCACCGTTCATTATGGCCCCATAGATGCTCCATATAAAGCTATGCCATATATAATGCTCTGCACCGTTCATTATTGCCCCATAGATGCTCCATATAAAGCTGTGCCATATATAATGCTCTGCACCGATCATTATTGCCCCATAGATGTTCCATATAAAGCTGTGCCATATATAATGCTCTGCACCGTTCATTATGGCCCCATAGATGCTCCATATAAAGCTGTGCCCCATATATAATGCTCTGCACCGTTCATTATGGCCCCATAGATGTTCCATATAAAGCTGTGCCATATATAATGCTCTGCACCGTTCATTATAGCCCCATAGATGATCCATATAAAGCTGTGCCCCATATATAATGCTCTGCACCGTTCATTATGGCCCCATAGATGCTCCATATAAAGCTGTGCCACATATATAATGCTCTGCTCCGTTCATTACGGCCCCATAGATGCTCCATATAAAGCTGTGCCACATATATAATGCTCTGCACCGTTCATTATGGCCCCATAGATGCTCCATATAAAGCTGTGCCCCATATATAATGCTCTGCACCGTTCATTATGGTCCCATAGATGCTCATTATAAAGCTGTGCCACATATAATGCTCTGCACTGTTCATTATGGCCCCATAGATGCTCATTATAAAGCTGTGCCATATATAATGCTCTGCACCATTCATTATGGCCCCATAGATGCTCCATATAAAGCTGTGCCACATATAATGCTCTGCACCGTTCATTATGGCCCCATAGATGCTCCATATAAAGCTGTGCCACATACATAATGCTCTGCACCGTTCATTATGGCCTCATAGATGCTCCATATAAAGCTGTGCCATATATAATGCTCTGCAACATTCATTATGGCCCCATAGATGCTCCATATAAAGCTGTGCCCCATATATAATGCTCTGCACCGTTGATTATGGCCCCATAGATGTTCCATATAAAGCTGTGCCATATATAATGCTCTGCACTGTTCATTATGGCCCCATAGATGCTCCATATAAAGCTGTGCCACATACATAATGCTCTGCACCGTTCATTATGGCCTCATAGATGCTCCATATAAAGCTGTGCCATATATAATGCTCTGCACCGTTCATTATGGCCCCATAGATGCTCCATATAAAGCTGTGCCCCATATATAATGCTCTGCACCGTTGATTATGGCCCCATAGATGCTCCATATAAAGCTGTGCCATATATAATGCTCTGCACTGTTCATTATGGCCCCATAGATGCTCCATATAAAGCTGTGCCACATATATAATGCTCTGCACCGTTCATTATGGCCCCATAGATGCTCTATATAAAGCTGTGCCACATATAATGCTCTGCACCGTTCATTATGGCCCCATAGATGCTCTATATAAAGCTGTGCCATATATAATGCTCTTTACCGTTCATTATGGCCCCATAGATGCTCCATATAAAGCTGTGCCATATATAATGCTCTGCACTGTTCATTATGGCCCCATAGATGCTCCATATAAAGCTGTGCCATATATAATGCTCTGCACCGTTCATTATGGCCCCATAGATGCTCCATATAAAGCTGTGCCACATATATAATGCTCTGCACCGTTCATTATGGCCCCATAGATGCTCCATATAAAGCTGTGCCATATATATATAATGCTCTGCACCGTTCATTATGGCCCCATAGATGCTCCATATAAAGCTGTGCCATATATAATGCTCTGCACTGTTCATTATGGCCCCATAGATGCTCCATATAAAGCTGTGCCCCATATATAATGCTCTGCACCGTTCATTATGGCCCCATAGATGCTCCACATAAAGCTGTGCCCCATATATAATGCTCTGCACTGTTCATTATGGCCTCATAGATGCTCCATATAAAGCTGTGCCATATATAATGCTCTGCACCGTTCATTATGGCCCCATAGATGCTCCACATAAAGCTGTGCCCCATATATAATGCTCTGCACCGTTCATTATGGCCTCATAGATGCTCCATATAAAGCTGTGCCCCATATATAATGCTCTGCACCGTTCATTATGGCCCCATAGATGCTCCATATAAAGCTGTGCCACATATATAATGCTCTGCACCGTTCATTATGGCCCCATAGATGCTCCATATAAAGCTGTGCTCCATATATAATGCTCTGCACCGTTCATTATGGCCCCATAGATGCTCCACATAAAGCTATGCCCCATATATAATGCTCTGCACCGTTCATTATGGCCCCATAGATGCTCCACATAAAGCTATGCCCCATATATAATGCTCTGCACCGTTCATTATGGCCCCATAGATGCTCAATATAAAGCTGTGCCACATATAATGCTCTGCACCGTTCATTATGGCCCCATAGATGCTCCATATAAAGCTGTGCCACATATAATGCTCTGCACCGTTCATTATGGCCCCATAGATGCTCCATATAAAGCTGTGCCATATATAATGCTCTGCACCGTTCATTATGGCCCCATAGATGCTCCATATAAAGCTGTGCCATATATAATGCTCTGCACCGTTCATTATGGCCCCATAGATGCTCCATATAAAGTTGTGCCATATATAATGCTCTGCACCGTTCATTATGGCCCCATAGATGCTCCATATAAAGCTGTGCCATATATAATGCTCTGCACCGTTCATTATGGCCCCATAGATGCTCCATATAAAGCTGTGCCATATATAATGCTCTGCACTGTTCATTATGGCCCCATAGATGCTCCATATAAAGCTGTGCCACATATATAATGCTCTGCACCGTTCATTATGGCCCCATAGATGCTCCATATAAAGCTGTGCCATATATAATGCTCTGCACCGTTCATTATGGCCCCATAGATGCTCCATATAAAGCTGTGCCATATATAATGCTCTGCACTGTTCATTATGGCCCCATAGATGCTCCACATAAAGCTATGCCACATATATAATGCTCTGCACCGTTCATTATGGCCCCATAGATGCTCCATATAAAGCTGTGCCATATATAATGCTCTGCACTGTTCATTATGGCCCCATAGATGCTCTATATAAAGCTGTGCCACATATATAATGCTCTGCACCGTTCATTATGGCCCCATAGATGCTCTATATAAAGCTGTGCCCCACATATAATGCTCTGCACCGTTCATTATGGCCCCATAGATGCTCCATATAAAGCTGTGCCATATATAATGCTCTGCACCGTTCATTATGGCCCCATAGATGCTTCATATAAAGCTGTGCCATATATAATGCTCTGCACCGTTCATTATGGCCCCATAGATGCTCCATATAAAGCTGTGCCATATATAATGCTCTGCACCGTTTATTATGGCCCCATAGATGCTTCATATAAAGCTGTGCCATATATAATGCTCTGCACCATTCATTATGGCCCCATAGATGCTCCATATAAAGCTGTGCCATATATAATGCTCTGCACCGTTCATTATGGCCCCATAGATGCTCCATATAAAGCTGTGCCCCATATATAATGCTCTGCACCGTTCATTATGGCCCCATAGATGCTCCATATAAAGCTGTGCCCCATATATAATGCTCTGCACCGTTCATTATGGCCCCATAGATGCTCCACATAAAGCTGTGCCCCATATATAACGCTCTGCACCGTTCATTATGGCCCCATAGATGCTGCATATAAAGCTGTGCCCCATATATAATGCTCTGCACCGTTCATTATGGCCCCATAGATGCTCCATATAAAGCTGTGCCCCATATATAATGCTCTGCACCGTTCATTATGGCCCCATAGATGCTCCATATAAAGCTGTGCCATATATAATGTTCTGCACCATTCATTATGGCCCCATAGATGCTCCATATAAAGCTGTGCCCCATATATAATGCTCTGCACCATTCATTATGGCCCCATAGATGCTCCATATAAAGCTGTGCCACATATAATGCTCTGCACCGTTCATTATGGCCCCATAGATGCTCCATATAAAGCTGTGCCACATACATAATGCTCTGCACCGTTCATTATGGCCTCATAGATGCTCCATATAAAGCTGTGCCATATATAATGCTCTGCACCGTTCATTATGGCCCCATAGATGTTCCATATAAAGCTGTGCCCCAAATATAATGCTCTGCACCGTTCATTATGGCCCCATAGATGCTCCATATAAAGCTGTGCCATATATAATGCTCTGCACCGTTCATTATGGCCCCATAGATGCTCCATATAAAGCTGTGCCATATATAATGCTCTGCACCATTCATTATGGCCCCATAGATGCTCCATATAAAGCTGTGCCCCATATATAATGCTCTGCACCATTCATTATGGCCCCATAGATGCTCCATATAAAGCTGTGCCCCATATATAATGCTCTGCACCGTTCATTATGGCCCCATAGATGCTCCATATAAAGCTGTGCCCCATATATAATGCTCTGCACCGTTCATTATGGCCCCATAGATGCTCCATATAAAGCTGTGCCATATATAATGCTCTGCACCGTTCATTATGCCCCATAGATGCTTCATATAAAGCTGTGCCATATATAATGCTCTGCACCGTTCATTATGGCCCCATAGATGCTCCATATAAAGCTGTGCCATATATAATGCTCTGCACCGTTCATTATGGCCCCATAGATGCTCCATATAAAGCTGTGCCCCATATATAATGCTCTGCACCGTTCATTATGGCCCCATAGATGCTCCATATAAAGCTGTGCCCCATATATAATGCTCTGCACCGTTCATTATGGCCCCATAGATGCTCCACATAAAGCTGTGCCCCATATATAATGCTCTGCACCATTCATTATGGCCCCATAGATGCTCCATATAAAGCTGTGCCCCATACATAATGCTCTGCACCGTTCATTATGGCCCCATAGATGCTCCATATAAAGCTGTGCCCCATATATAATGCTCTGCACCGTTCATTATGGCCCCATAGATGCTCCATATAAAGCTGTGCCATATATAATGTTCTGCACCATTCATTATGGCCCCATAGATGCTCCATATAAAGCTGTGCCCCATATTTAATGCTCTGCACCATTCATTATGGCCCCATAGATGCTCCATATAAAGCTGTGCCACATATAATGCTCTGCACCGTTCATTATGGCCCCATAGATGCTCCATATAAAGCTGTGCCCCATATATAATGCTCTGCACCGTTCATTATGGCCCCATAGATGCTCCATATAAAGCTGTGCCATATATAATGATCTCCACCGTTCATTATGGCCCCATAGATGCTCCATATAAAGCTGTGCCCCATATATAATGCTCTGCACCGTTCATTATGGCCCCATAGATGCTCCATATAAAGCTGTGCCCCATATATAATGCTCTGCACCGTTCATTATGGCCCCATAGATGCTCCACATAAAGCTGTGCCCCATATATAATGCTCTGCACCATTCATTATGGCCCCATAGATGCTCCATATAAAGCTGTGCCATATATAATGCTCTGCACCGTTCATTATGGCCCCATAGATGCTCCATATAAAGCTGTGCCCCATATATAATGCTCTGCACCGTTCATTATGGCCCCATAGATGCTCCATATAAAGCTGTTCCCCATATATAATGCTCTGCACCGTTCATTATGGCCCCATAGATGCTCCATATAAAGCTGTGCCATATATAATGCTCTGCACCGTTCATTATGGCCCCATAGATGCTTCATATAAAGCTGTGCCATATATAATGCTCTGCACCGTTCATTATGGCCCCATAGATGCTCCATATAAAGCTGTGCCATATATAATGCTCTGCACCGTTCATTATGGCCCCATAGATGCTCATTATAATGCTGTGCCCCATATATAATGCTCTGCACCGTTCATTATGGCCCCATAGATGCTCCATATAAAGCTGTGCCATATATAATGCTCTGCACTGTTCATTATGGCCCCATAGATGCTCCATATAAAGCTGTGCCACATATATAATGCTCTGCACCGTTCATTATGGCCCCATAGATGCTCCATATAAAGCTGTGCCCCATATATAATGCTCTGCACCGTTCATTATGGCCCCATAGATGCTCCACATAAAGCTATGCCACATATATAATGCTCTGCACCGTTCATTATGGCCCCATAGATGCTCCATATAAAGCTGTGCCATATATAATGCTCTGCACTGTTCATTATGGCCCCATAGATGCTCTATATAAAGCTGTGCCACATATATAATGCTCTGCACCGTTCATTATGGCCCCATAGATGCTCTATATAAAGCTGTGCCCCATATATAATGCTCTGCACCGTTCATTATGGCCCCATAGATGCTCCATATAAAGCTGTGCCATATATAATGCTCTGCACCGTTCATTATGGCCCCATAGATGCTTCATATAAAGCTGTGCCATATATAATGCTCTGCACCGTTCATTATGGCCCCATAGATGCTCCATATAAAGCTGTGCCATATATAATGCTCTGCACCGTTCATTATGGCCCCATAGATGCTCATTATAAAGCTGTGCCCCATATATAATGTTCTGCACCGTTCATTATGGCCCCATAGATGCTCCATATAAAGCTGTGCCATATATAATGCTCTGCACCGTTCATTATGGCCCCATAGATGCTCCATGTAAAGCTGTGCCCCATATATAATGCTCTGCACCGTTCATTATGGCCCCATAGATGCTCCATATAAAGCTGTGCCATATATAATGTTCTGCACCGTTTATTATGGCCCCATAGATGCTTCATATAAAGCTGTGCCATATATAATGCTCTGCACCATTCATTATGGCCCCATAGATGCTCCATATAAAGCTGTGCCATATATAATGCTCTGCACCGTTCATTATGGCCCCATAGATGCTCCACATAAAGCTGTGCCCCATATATAATGCTCTGCACCGTTCATTATGGCCCCAGAGATGCTGCACATAAAGCTGTGCCCCATATATAATGCTCTGCACCGTTCATTATGGCCCCATAGATGCTCCATATAAAGATGAGCCCCATATATAATGCTCTGCACCGTTCATTATGGCCCCATAGATGCTCCATATAAAGCTGTGCCATATATAATGTTCTGCACCATTCATTATGGCCCCATAGATGCTCCATATAAAGCTGTGCCCCATATATAATGCTCTGCACCATTCATTATGGCCCCATAGATGCTCCATATAAAGCTGTGCCACATATAATGCTCTGCACCGTTCATTATGGCCCCATAGATGCTCCATATAAAGCTGTGCCACATACATAATGCTCTGCACCGTTCATTATGGCCTCATAGATGCTCCATATAAAGCTGTGCCATATATAATGCTCTGCACCGTTCATTATGGCCCCATAGATGTTCCATATAAAGCTGTGCCCCAAATATAATGCTCTGCACCGTTCATTATGGCCCCATAGATGCTCCATATAAAGCTGTGCCATATATAATGCTCTGCACCGTTCATTATGGCCCCATAGATGCTCCATATAAAGCTGTGCCATATATAATGCTCTGCACCATTCATTATGGCCCCATAGATGCTCCATATAAAGCTGTGCCCCATATATAATGCTCTGCACCATTCATTATGGCCCCATAGATGCTCCATATAAAGCTGTGCCCCATATATAATGCTCTGCACCGTTCATTATGGCCCCATAGATGCTCCATATAAAGCTGTGCCCCATATATAATGCTCTGCACCGTTCATTATGGCCCCATAGATGCTCCATATAAGGCTGTGCCATATATAATGCTTTGCACCGTTCATTATGCCCCATAGATGCTTCATATAAAGCTGTGCCATATATAATGCTCTGCACCGTTCATTATGGCCCCATAGATGCTCCATATAAAGCTGTGCCATATATAATGCTCTGCACCGTTCGTTATGGCCCCATAGATGCTCCATATAAAGCTGTGCCCCATATATAATGCTCTGCACCGTTCATTATGGCCCCATAGATGCTCCATATAAAGCTGTGCCCCATATATAATGCTCTGCACCGTTCATTATGGCCCCATAGATGCTCCACATAAAGCTGTGCCCCATATATAATGCTCTGCACCGTTCATTATGGCCCCATAGATGCTCCATATAAAGCTGTGCCCCATACATAATGCTCTGCACCGTTCATTATGGCCCCATAGATGCTCCATATAAAGCTGTGCCCCATATATAATGCTCTGCACCGTTCATTATTGCCCCATAGATGCTCCATATAAAGCTGTGCCATATATAATGTTCTGCACCATTCATTATGGCCCCATAGATGCTCCATATAAAGCTGTGCCCCATATATAATGCTCTGCACCATTCATTATGGCCCCATAGATGCTCCATATAAAGCTGTGCCACATATAATGCTCTGCACCGTTCATTATGGCCCCATAGATGCTCCATATAAAGCTGTGCCCCATATATAATGCTCTGCACCGTTCATTATGGCCCCATAGATGCTCCATATAAAGCTGTGCCATATATAATGCTCTGCACCGTTCATTATGGCCCCATAGATGCTTCATATAAAGCTGTGCCATATATAATGCTCTGCACCGTTCATTATGGCCCCATAGATGCTCCATATAAAGCTGTGCCATATATAATGCTCTGCACCGTTCATTATGGCCCCATAGATGCTCATTATAAAGCTGTGCCCCATATATAATGTTCTGCACCGTTCATTATGGCCCCATAGATGCTCCATATAAAGCTGTGCCATATATAATGCTCTGCACCGTTCATTATGGCCCCATAGATGCTCCATGTAAAGCTGTGCCCCATATATAATGCTCTGCACCGTTCATTATGGCCCCATAGATGCTCCATATAAAGCTGTGCCATATATAATGTTCTGCACCGTTTATTATGGCCCCATAGATGCTTCATATAAAGCTGTGCCATATATAATGCTCTGCACCATTCATTATGGCCCCATAGATGCTCCATATAAAGCTGTGCCATATATAATGCTCTGCACCGTTCATTATGGCCCCATAGATGCTCCACATAAAGCTGTGCCCCATATATAATGCTCTGCACCGTTCATTATGGCCCCAGAGATGCTGCACATAAAGCTGTGCCCCATATATAATGCTCTGCACCGTTCATTATGGCCCCATAGATGCTCCATATAAAGATGAGCCCCATATATAATGCTCTGCACCGTTCATTATGGCCCCATAGATGCTCCATATAAAGCTGTGCCATATATAATGTTCTGCACCATTCATTATGGCCCCATAGATGCTCCATATAAAGCTGTGCCCCATATATAATGCTCTGCACCATTCATTATGGCCCCATAGATGCTCCATATAAAGCTGTGCCACATATAATGCTCTGCACCGTTCATTATGGCCCCATAGATGCTCCATATAAAGCTGTGCCACATACATAATGCTCTGCACCGTTCATTATGGCCTCATAGATGCTCCATATAAAGCTGTGCCATATATAATGCTCTGCACCGTTCATTATGGCCCCATAGATGTTCCATATAAAGCTGTGCCCCAAATATAATGCTCTGCACCGTTCATTATGGCCCCATAGATGCTCCATATAAAGCTGTGCCATATATAATGCTCTGCACCGTTCATTATGGCCCCATAGATGCTCCATATAAAGCTGTGCCATATATAATGCTCTGCACCATTCATTATGGCCCCATAGATGCTCCATATAAAGCTGTGCCCCATATATAATGCTCTGCACCATTCATTATGGCCCCATAGATGCTCCATATAAAGCTGTGCCCCATATATAATGCTCTGCACCGTTCATTATGGCCCCATAGATGCTCCATATAAAGCTGTGCCCCATATATAATGCTCTGCACCGTTCATTATGGCCCCATAGATGCTCCATATAAGGCTGTGCCATATATAATGCTTTGCACCGTTCATTATGCCCCATAGATGCTTCATATAAAGCTGTGCCATATATAATGCTCTGCACCGTTCATTATGGCCCCATAGATGCTCCATATAAAGCTGTGCCATATATAATGCTCTGCACCGTTCGTTATGGCCCCATAGATGCTCCATATAAAGCTGTGCCCCATATATAATGCTCTGCACCGTTCATTATGGCCCCATAGATGCTCCATATAAAGCTGTGCCCCATATATAATGCTCTGCACCGTTCATTATGGCCCCATAGATGCTCCACATAAAGCTGTGCCCCATATATAATGCTCTGCACCGTTCATTATGGCCCCATAGATGCTCCATATAAAGCTGTGCCCCATACATAATGCTCTGCACCGTTCATTATGGCCCCATAGATGCTCCATATAAAGCTGTGCCCCATATATAATGCTCTGCACCGTTCATTATTGCCCCATAGATGCTCCATATAAAGCTGTGCCATATATAATGTTCTGCACCATTCATTATGGCCCCATAGATGCTCCATATAAAGCTGTGCCCCATATATAATGCTCTGCACCATTCATTATGGCCCCATAGATGCTCCATATAAAGCTGTGCCACATATAATGCTCTGCACCGTTCATTATGGCCCCATAGATGCTCCATATAAAGCTGTGCCCCATATATAATGCTCTGCACCGTTCATTATGGCCCCATAGATGCTCCATATAAAGCTGTGCCATATATAATGATCTCCACCGTTCATTATGGCCCCATAGATGCTCCATATAAAGCTGTGCCATATATAATGCTCTGCACCGTTCATTATGGCCCCATAGATGCTCCATATAAAGCTGTGCCATATATAATGCTCTGCACCGTTCATTATGGCCCCATAGATGCTCCATATAAAGCTGTGCCATATATAATGCTCTGCACCGTTGATTATGGCCTCATAGATGCTCCATATAAAGCTGTGCCATATATAATGCTCTGCACCGTTCATTATGGCCCCATAGATGCTCCATATAAAGCTGCGCCATATATAATGCTCTGCACCGTTCATTATGGCCCCATAGATGTTCCATATAAAGCTGTGCCATATATAATGCTCTGCACCGTTCATTATGGCCCCATATATGCTCCATATAAAGCTGTGCCATATATAATGCTCTGCACCGTTCATTATGGCCCCATAGATGCTCCATATAAAGCTGTGCCCCATATATAATGCTCTGCACCGTTCATTATGGCCCCATAGATGCTCCATATAAAGCTGTGCCACATATATAATGCTCTGCACCGTTCATTATGGCCCCATAGATGCTCCATATAAAGCTGTGCCATATATAATGCTCTGCACCGTTCATTATGGCCCCATAGATGCTCCATATAAAGCTGTGCCCCATATATAATGCTCTGCACCGTTGATTATGGCCCCATAGATGCTCCATATAAAGCTGTGCCATATATAATGCTCTGCACCATTCATTATGGCCCCATAGATGCTCCATATAAAGCTGTGCCCCATATATAATGCTCTGCACCGTTGATTATGGCCCCATAGATGCTCCATATAAAGCTGCGCCATATATAATGTTCTACACCGTTCATTATGGCCCCATAGATGCTCCATATAAAGCTGTGCCACATACATAATGCTCTGCACCGTTCATTATGGCCCCATAGATGCTCCATATAAAGCTGTGCCACATACATAATGCTCTGCACCGTTCATTATGGCCTCATAGATGCTCCATATAAAGCTGTGCCATATATAATGCTCTGCACCGTTCATTATGGCCCCATAGATGCTCCATATAAAGCTGTGCCCCATATATAATGCTCTGCACCGTTGATTATGGCCCCATAGATGCTCCATATAAAGCTGTGCCATATATAATGCTCTGCACTGTTCATTATGGCCCCATAGATGCTCCATATAAAGCTGTGCCACATATATAATGCTCTGCACCGTTCATTATGGCCCCATAGATGCTCTATATAAAGCTGTGCCACATATAATGCTCTGCACCGTTCATTATGGCCCCATAGATGCTCTATATAAAGCTGTGCCATATATAATGCTCTTCACCGTTCATTATGGCCCCATAGATGCTCCATATAAAGCTGTGCCATATATAATGCTCTGCACTGTTCATTATGGCCCCATAGATGCTCCATATAAAGCTGTGCCATATATAATACTCTGCACCGTTCATTATGGCCCCATAGATGCTCCATATAAAGCTGTGCCCCATATATAATGCTCTGCACCGTTCATTATGGCCCCATAGATGCTCCATATAAAGCTGTGCCACATATATAATGCTCTGCACCGTTCATTATGGCCCCATAGATGCTCCATATAAAGCTGTGCCATATATATATAATGCTCTGCACCGTTCATTATGGCCCCATAGATGCTCCATATAAAGCTGTGCCATATATAATGCTCTGCACTGTTCATTATGGCCCCATAGATGCTCCATATAAAGCTGTGCCCCATATATAATGCTCTGCACCGTTCATTATGGCCCCATAGATGCTCCACATAAAGCTGTGCCCCATATATAATGCTCTGCACTGTTCATTATGGCCTCATAGATGCTCCATATAAAGCTGTGCCATATATAATGCTCTGCACCGTTCATTATGGCCCCATAGATGCTCCACATAAAGCTGTGCCCCATATATAATGCTCTGCACCGTTCATTATGGCCCCATAGATGCTCCATATAAAGCTGTGCCCCATATATAATGCTCTGCACCGTTCATTATGGCCCCATAGATGCTCCATATAAAGCTGTGCCCCATATATAATGCTCTGCACCGTTCATTATGGCCCCATAGATGCTCCACATAAAGCTGTGCCCCATATATAATGCTCTGCACTGTTCATTATGGCCTCATAGATGCTCCATATAAAGCTGTGCCATATATAATGCTCTGCACCGTTCATTATGGCCCCATAGATGCTCCACATAAAACTGTGCCCCATATATAATGCTCTGCACCGTTCATTATGGCCCCATAGATGCTCCATATAAAGCTGTGCCCCATATATAATGCTCTGCACCGTTCATTATGGCCCCATAGATGCTCCATATAAAGCTGTGCCACATATATAATGCTCTGCACCGTTCATTATGGCCCCATAGATGCTCCATATAAAGCTGTGCCATATATAATGCTCTGCACCGTTCATTATGGCCCCATAGATGCTCCATATAAAGCTGTGCCCCATATATAATGCTCTGCACCGTTGATTATGGCCCCATAGATGCTCCATATAAAGCTGTGCCATATATAATGCTCTGCACCATTCATTATGGCCCCATAGATGCTCCATATAAAGCTGTGCCCCATATATAATGCTCTGCACCGTTGATTATGGCCCCATAGATGCTCCATATAAAGCTGCGCCATATATAATGTTCTACACCGTTCATTATGGCCCCATAGATGCTCCATATAAAGCTGTGCCACATACATAATGCTCTGCACCGTTCATTATGGCCCCATAGATGCTCCATATAAAGCTGTGCCACATACATAATGCTCTGCACCGTTCATTATGGCCTCATAGATGCTCCATATAAAGCTGTGCCATATATAATGCTCTGCACCGTTCATTATGGCCCCATAGATGCTCCATATAAAGCTGTGCCCCATATATAATGCTCTGCACCGTTGATTATGGCCCCATAGATGCTCCATATAAAGCTGTGCCATATATAATGCTCTGCACTGTTCATTATGGCCCCATAGATGCTCCATATAAAGCTGTGCCATATATATAATGCTCTGCACCGTTCATTATGGCCCCATAGATGCTCTATATAAAGCTGTGCCACATATAATGCTCTGCACCGTTCATTATGGCCCCATAGATGCTCTATATAAAGCTGTGCCATATATAATGCTCTTCACCGTTCATTATGGCCCCATAGATGCTCCATATAAAACTGTGCCATATATAATGCTCTGCACTGTTCATTATGGCCCCATAGATGCTCCATATAAAGCTGTGCCATATATAATACTCTGCACCGTTCATTATGGCCCCATAGATGCTCCATATAAAGCTGTGCCCCATATATAATGCTCTGCACCGTTCATTATGGCCCCATAGATGCTCCATATAAAGCTGTGCCACATATATAATGCTCTGCACCGTTCATTATGGCCCCATAGATGCTCCATATAAAGCTGTGCCATATATATATAATGCTCTGCACCGTTCATTATGGCCCCATAGATGCTCCATATAAAGCTGTGCCATATATAATGCTCTGCACTGTTCATTATGGCCCCATAGATGCTCCATATAAAGCTGTGCCCCATATATAATGCTCTGCACCGTTCATTATGGCCCCATAGATGCTCCACATAAAGCTGTGCCCCATATATAATGCTCTGCACTGTTCATTATGGCCTCATAGATGCTCCATATAAAGCTGTGCCATATATAATGCTCTGCACCGTTCATTATGGCCCCATAGATGCTCCACATAAAGCTGTGCCCCATATATAATGCTCTGCACCGTTCATTATGGCCCCATAGATGCTCCATATAAAGCTGTGCCCCATATATAATGCTCTGCACCGTTCATTATGGCCCCATAGATGCTCCATATAAAGCTGTGCCCCATATATAATGCTCTGCACCGTTCATTATGGCCCCATAGATGCTCCACATAAAGCTGTGCCCCATATATAATGCTCTGCACTGTTCATTATGGCCTCATAGATGCTCCATATAAAGCTGTGCCATATATAATGCTCTGCACCGTTCATTATGGCCCCATAGATGCTCCACATAAAACTGTGCCCCATATATAATGCTCTGCACCGTTCATTATGGCCCCATAGATGCTCCATATAAAGCTGTGCCCCATATATAATGCTCTGCACCGTTCATTATGGCCCCATAGATGCTCCATATAAAGCTGTGCCCCATATATAATGCTCTGCACCGTTCATTATGGCCCCATAGATGCTCCACATAAAGCTGTGCCCCATATATAATGCTCTGCACCGTTCATTATGGCCCCATAGATGCTCCATATAAAGCTGTGCCCCATATATAATGCTCTGCACCGT
The DNA here is from genome assembly GCF_032444005.1 of Ranitomeya imitator. Classification (NCBI taxonomy): domain Eukaryota; kingdom Metazoa; phylum Chordata; class Amphibia; order Anura; family Dendrobatidae; genus Ranitomeya; species Ranitomeya imitator. The sequence goes on from NC_091291.1 coordinate 276,096, forward strand.
TCATTATGGCCCCATAGATGCTCCATATAAAGCTGTGCCCCATATATAATGCTCTGCACCGTTCATTATGGCCCCATAGATGCTCCACATAAAGCTATGCCACATATATAATGCTCTGCACCGTTCATTATGGCCCCATAGATGCTCCATATAAAGCTGTGCCATATATAATGCTCTGCACTGTTCATTATGGCCCCATAGATGCTCTATATAAAGCTGTGCCACATATATAATGCTCTGCACCGTTCATTATGGCCCCATAGATGCTCTATATAAAGCTGTGCCCCATATATAATGCTCTGCACCGTTCATTATGGCCCCATAGATGCTCCATATAAAGCTGTGCCATATATAATGCTCTGCACCGTTCATTATGGCCCCATAGATGCTTCATATAAAGCTGTGCCATATATAATGCTCTGCACCGTTCATTATGGCCCCATAGATGCTCCATATAAAGCTGTGCCATATATAATGCTCTGCACCGTTCATTATGGCCCCATAGATGCTCATTATAAAGCTGTGCCCCATATATAATGTTCTGCACCGTTCATTATGGCCCCATAGATGCTCCATATAAAGCTGTGCCATATATAATGCTCTGCACCGTTCATTATGGCCCCATAGATGCTCCATGTAAAGCTGTGCCCCATATATAATGCTCTGCACCGTTCATTATGGCCCCATAGATGCTCCATATAAAGCTGTGCCATATATAATGCTCTGCACCGTTTATTATGGCCCCATAGATGCTTCATATAAAGCTGTGCCATATATAATGCTCTGCACCATTCATTATGGCCCCATAGATGCTCCATATAAAGCTGTGCCATATATAATGCTCTGCACCGTTCATTATGGCCCCATAGATGCTCCATATAAAGCTGTGCCCCATATATAATGCTCTGCACCGTTCATTATGGCCCCATAGATGCTCCACATAAAGCTGTGCCCCATATATAATGCTCTGCACCGTTTATTATGGCCCCATAGATGCTGCATATAAAGCTGTGCCCCATATATAATGCTCTGCACCGTTCATTATGGCCCCATAGATGCTGCATATAAAGCTGTGCCCCATATATAATGCTCTGCACCGTTCATTATGGCCCCATAGATGCTGCATATAAAGCTGTGCCCCATATATAATGCTCTGCACCGTTCATTATGGCCCCATAGATGCTCCATATAAAGCTGTGCCCCATATATAATGCTCTGCACCGTTCATTATGGCCCCATAGATGCTCCATATAAAGCTGTGCCATATATAATGTTTTGCACCATTCATTATGGCCCCATAGATGCTCCATATAAAGCTGTGCCCCATATATCATGCTCTGCACCATTCATTATGGCCCCATAGATGCTCCACATAAAGCTGTGCCACATATAATGCTCTGCACCATTCATTATGGCCCCATAGATGCTCCATATAAAGCTGTGCCACATACATAATGCTCTGCACCGTTCATTATGGCCTCATAGATGCTCCATATAAAGCTGTGCCATATATAATGCTCTGCACCGTTCATTATGGCCCCATAGATGTTCCATATAAAGCTGTGCCCCAAATATAATGCTCTGCACTGTTCATTATGGCCCCATAGATGCTCCATATAAAGCTGTGCCATATATAATGCTCTGCACCGTTCATTATGGCCCCATAGATGCTCCATATAAAGCTGTGCCATATATAATGCTCTGCACCATTCATTATGGCCCCATAGATGCTCCATATAAAGCTGTGCCCCATATATAATGCTCTGCACCATTCATTATGGCCCCATAGATGCTCCATATAAAGCTGTGCCCCATATATAATGCTCTGCACCGTTCATTATGGCCCCATAGATGCTCCATATAAAGCTGTGCCCCATATATAATGCTCTGCACCGTTCATTATGGCCCCATAGATGCTCCATATAAAGCTGTGCCATATATAATGCTCTGCACCGTTCATTATGGCCCCATAGATGCTCCATATAAAGCTGTGCCATATATAATGCTCTGCACCGTTCATTATGGCCCCATAGATGCTCATTATAAAGCTGTGCCCCATATATAATGTTCTGCACCATTCATTATGGCCCCATAGATGCTCCATATAAAGCTGTGCCATATATAATGCTCTGCACCGTTCATTATGGCCCCATAGATGCTCCATGTAAAGCTGTGCCCCATATATAATGCTCTGCACCGTTCATTATGGCCCCATAGATGCTCCATATAAAGCTGTGCCATATATAATGCTCTGCACCGTTTATTATGGCCCCATAGATGCTTCATATAAAGCTGTGCCATATATAATGCTCAGCACCATTCATTATGGCCCCATAGATGCTCCATATAAAGCTGTGCCATATATAATGCTCTGCACCGTTCATTATGGCCCCATAGATGCTCCACATAAAGCTGTGCCCCATATATAATGCTCTGCACCGTTCATTATGGCCCCAGAGATGCTGCACATAAAGCTGTGCCCCATATATAATGCTCTGCACCGTTCATTATGGCCCCATAGATGCTCCATATAAAGATGAGCCCCATATATAATGCTCTGCACCGTTCATTATGGCCCCATAGATGCTCCATATAAAGCTGTGCCATATATAATGTTCTGCACCATTCATTATGGCCCCATAGATGCTCCATATAAAGCTGTGCCCCATATATAATGCTCTGCACCATTCATTATGGCCCCATAGATGCTCCATATAAAGCTGTGCCACATATAATGCTCTGCACCGTTCATTATGGCCCCATAGATGCTCCATATAAAGCTGTGCCACATACATAATGCTCTGCACCGTTCATTATGGCCTCATAGATGCTCCATATAAAGCTGTGCCATATATAATGCTCTGCACCGTTCATTATGGCCCCATAGATGTTCCATATAAAGCTGTGCCCCAAATATAATGCTCTGCACCGTTCATTATGGCCCCATAGATGCTCCATATAAAGCTGTGCCATATATAATGCTCTGCACCGTTCATTATGGCCCCATAGATGCTCCATATAAAGCTGTGCCATATATAATGCTCTGCACCATTCATTATGGCCCCATAGATGCTCCATATAAAGCTGTGCCCCATATATAATGCTCTGCACCATTCATTATGGCCCCATAGATGCTCCATATAAAGCTGTGCCCCATATATAATGCTCTGCACCGTTCATTATGGCCCCATAGATGCTCCATATAAAGCTGTGCCCCATATATAATGCTCTGCACCGTTCATTATGGCCCCATAGATGCTCCATATAAAGCTGTGCCATATATAATGCTTTGCACCGTTCATTATGCCCCATAGATGCTTCATATAAAGCTGTGCCATATATAATGCTCTGCACCGTTCATTATGGCCCCATAGATGCTCCATATAAAGCTGTGCCATATATAATGCTCTGCACCGTTCGTTATGGCCCCATAGATGCTCCATATAAAGCTGTGCCCCATATATAATGCTCTGCACCGTTCATTATGGCCCCATAGATGCTCCATATAAAGCTGTGCCCCATATATAATGCTCTGCACCGTTCATTATGGCCCCATAGATGCTCCACATAAAGATGTGCCCCATATATAATGCTCTGCACCGTTCATTATGGCCCCATAGATGCTCCATATAAAGCTGTGCCCCATACATAATGCTCTGCACCGTTCATTATGGCCCCATAGATGCTCCATATAAAGCTGTGCCCCATATATAATGCTCTGCACCGTTCATTATTGCCCCATAGATGCTCCATATAAAGCTGTGCCATATATAATGTTCTGCACCATTCATTATGGCCCCATAGATGCTCCATATAAAGCTGTGCCCCATATATAATGCTCTGCACCATTCATTATGGCCCCATAGATGCTCCATATAAAGCTGTGCCACATATAATGCTCTGCACCGTTCATTATGGCCCCATAGATGCTCCATATAAAGCTGTGCCCCATATATAATGCTCTGCACCGTTCATTATGGCCCCATAGATGCTCCATATAAAGCTGTGCCATATATAATGATCTCCACCGTTCATTATGGCCCCATAGATGCTCCATATAAAGCTGTGCCATATATAATGCTCTGCACCGTTCATTATGGCCCCATAGATGCTCCATATAAAGCTGTGCCATATATAATGCTCTGCACCGTTCATTATGGCCCCATAGATGCTCCATATAAAGCTGTGCCATATATAATGCTCTGCACCGTTGATTATGGCCTCATAGATGCTCCATATAAAGCTGTGCCATATATAATGCTCTGCACCGTTCATTATGGCCCCATAGATGCTCCATATAAAGCTGCGCCATATATAATGCTCTGCACCGTTCATTATGGCCCCATAGATGTTCCATATAAAGCTGTGCCATATATAATGCTCTGCACCGTTCATTATGGCCCCATAGATGCTCCATATAAAGCTGTGCCATATATAATGCTCTGCACCGTTCATTATGGCCCCATAGATGCTCCATATAAAGCTGTGCCATATATAATGCTCTGCACCGTTCATTATGGCCCCATAGATGCTCCATATAAAGCTGTGCCATATATAATGCTCTGCACCGTTCATTATGGCCCCATAGATGCTCCATATAAAGCTGTGCCATATATAATGCTCTGCACCGTTCATTATGGCCCCATATATGCTCCATATAAAGCTGTGCCATATATAATGCTCTGCACCGTTCATTATGGCCCCATAGATGCTCCATATAAAGCTGTGCCCCATATATAATGCTCTGCACCGTTCATTATGGCCCCATAGATGCTCCATATAAAGCTGTGCCACATATATAATGCTCTGCACCGTTCATTATGGCCCCATAGATGCTCCATATAAAGCTGTGCCATATATAATGCTCTGCACCGTTCATTATGGCCCCATAGATGCTCCATATAAAGCTGTGCCCCATATATAATGCTCTGCACCGTTGATTATGGCCCCATAGATGCTCCATATAAAGCTGTGCCATATATAATGCTCTGCACCATTCATTATGGCCCCATAGATGCTCCATATAAAGCTGTGCCCCATATATAATGCTCTGCACCGTTGATTATGGCCCCATAGATGCTCCATATAAAGCTGCGCCATATATAATGTTCTACACCGTTCATTATGGCCCCATAGATGCTCCATATAAAGCTGTGCCACATACATAATGCTCTGCACCGTTCATTATGGCCCCATAGATGCTCCATATAAAGCTGTGCCACATACATAATGCTCTGCACCGTTCATTATGGCCTCATAGATGCTCCATATAAAGCTGTGCCATATATAATGCTCTGCACCGTTCATTATGGCCCCATAGATGCTCCATATAAAGCTGTGCCCCATATATAATGCTCTGCACCGTTGATTATGGCCCCATAGATGCTCCATATAAAGCTGTGCCATATATAATGCTCTGCACTGTTCATTATGGCCCCATAGATGCTCCATATAAAGCTGTGCCACATATATAATGCTCTGCACCGTTCATTATGGCCCCATAGATGCTCTATATAAAGCTGTGCCACATATAATGCTCTGCACCGTTCATTATGGCCCCATAGATGCTCTATATAAAGCTGTGCCATATATAATGCTCTTCACCGTTCATTATGGCCCCATAGATGCTCCATATAAAGCTGTGCCATATATAATGCTCTGCACTGTTCATTATGGCCCCATAGATGCTCCATATAAAGCTGTGCCATATATAATACTCTGCACCGTTCATTATGGCCCCATAGATGCTCCATATAAAGCTGTGCCCCATATATAATGCTCTGCACCGTTCATTATGGCCCCATAGATGCTCCATATAAAGCTGTGCCACATATATAATGCTCTGCACCGTTCATTATGGCCCCATAGATGCTCCATATAAAGCTGTGCCATATATATATAATGCTCTGCACCGTTCATTATGGCCCCATAGATGCTCCATATAAAGCTGTGCCATATATAATGCTCTGCACTGTTCATTATGGCCCCATAGATGCTCCATATAAAGCTGTGCCCCATATATAATGCTCTGCACCGTTCATTATGGCCCCATAGATGCTCCACATAAAGCTGTGCCCCATATATAATGCTCTGCACTGTTCATTATGGCCTCATAGATGCTCCATATAAAGCTGTGCCATATATAATGCTCTGCACCGTTCATTATGGCCCCATAGATGCTCCACATAAAGCTGTGCCCCATATATAATGCTCTGCACCGTTCATTATGGCCCCATAGATGCTCCATATAAAGCTGTGCCCCATATATAATGCTCTGCACCGTTCATTATGGCCCCATAGATGCTCCATATAAAGCTGTGCCCCATATATAATGCTCTGCACCGTTCATTATGGCCCCATAGATGCTCCACATAAAGCTGTGCCCCATATATAATGCTCTGCACTGTTCATTATGGCCTCATAGATGCTCCATATAAAGCTGTGCCATATATAATGCTCTGCACCGTTCATTATGGCCCCATAGATGCTCCACATAAAACTGTGCCCCATATATAATGCTCTGCACCGTTCATTATGGCCCCATAGATGCTCCATATAAAGCTGTGCCCCTTATATAATGCTCTGCACCGTTCATTATGGCCCCATAGATGCTCCATATAAAGCTGTGCCCCATATATAATGCTCTGCACCGTTCATTATGGCCCCATAGATGCTCCACATAAAGCTGTGCCCCATATATAATGCTCTGCACCGTTCATTATGGCCCCATAGATGCTCCATATAAAGCTGTGCCCCATATATAATGCTCTGCACCGTTCATTATGGCCCCATAGATGCTCCATATAAAGCTGTGCCCCATATATAATGCTCTGCATCGTTCATTATGGCCCCATAGATGCTCCACATAAAGCTATGCCACATATATAATGCTCTGCACCGTTCATTATGGCCCCATAGATGCTCCATATAAAGCTGTGCCATATATAATGCTCTGCACTGTTCATTATGGCCCCATAGATGCTCTATATAAAGCTGTGCCACATATATAATGCTCTGCACCGTTCATTATGGCCCCATAGATGCTCTATATAAAGCTGTGCCCCATATATAATGCTCTGCACCGTTCATTATGGCCCCATAGATGCTCCATATAAAGCTGTGCCATATATAATGCTCTGCACCGTTCATTATGGCCCCATAGATGCTTCATATAAAGCTGTGCCATATATAATGCTCTGCACCGTTCATTATGGCCCCATAGATGCTCCATATAAAGCTGTGCCATATATAATGCTCTGCACCGTTCATTATGGCCCCATAGATGCTCATTATAAAGCTGTGCCCCATATATAATGTTCTGCACCGTTCATTATGGCCCCATAGATGCTCCATATAAAGCTGTGCCATATATAATGCTCTGCACCGTTCATTATGGCCCCATAGATGCTCCATGTAAAGCTGTGCCCCATATATAATGCTCTGCACCGTTCATTATGGCCCCATAGATGCTCCATATAAAGCTGTGCCATATATAATGCTCTGCACCGTTTATTATGGCCCCATAGATGCTTCATATAAAGCTGTGCCATATATAATGCTCTGCACCATTCATTATGGCCCCATAGATGCTCCATATAAAGCTGTGCCATATATAATGCTCTGCACCGTTCATTATGGCCCCATAGATGCTCCATATAAAGCTGTGCCCCATATATAATGCTCTGCACCGTTCATTATGGCCCCATAGATGCTCCACATAAAGCTGTGCCCCATATATAATGCTCTGCACCGTTTATTATGGCCCCATAGATGCTGCATATAAAGCTGTGCCCCATATATAATGCTCTGCACCGTTCATTATGGCCCCATAGATGCTGCATATAAAGCTGTGCCCCATATATAATGCTCTGCACCGTTCATTATGGCCCCATAGATGCTGCATATAAAGCTGTGCCCCATATATAATGCTCTGCACCGTTCATTATGGCCCCATAGATGCTCCATATAAAGCTGTGCCCCATATATAATGCTCTGCACCGTTCATTATGGCCCCATAGATGCTCCATATAAAGCTGTGCCATATATAATGTTTTGCACCATTCATTATGGCCCCATAGATGCTCCATATAAAGCTGTGCCCCATATATAATGCTCTGCACCATTCATTATGGCCCCATAGATGCTCCATATAAAGCTGTGCCACATATAATGCTCTGCACCGTTCATTATGGCCCCATAGATGCTCCATATAAAGCTGTGCCACATACATAATGCTCTGCACCGTTCATTATGGCCTCATAGATGCTCCATATAAAGCTGTGCCATATATAATGCTCTGCACCGTTCATTATGGCCCCATAGATGTTCCATATAAAGCTGTGCCCCAAATATAATGCTCTGCACCGTTCATTATGGCCCCATAGATGCTCCATATAAAGCTGTGCCATATATAATGCTCTGCAACGTTCATTATGGCCCCATAGATGCTCCATATAAAGCTGTGCCATATATAATGCTCTGCACCATTCATTATGGCCCCATAGATGCTCCATATAAAGCTGTGCCCCATATATAATGCTCTGCACCATTCATTATGGCCCCATAGATGCTCCATATAAAGCTGTGCCCCATATATAATGCTCTGCACCGTTCATTATGGCCCCATAGATGCTTCATATAAAGCTGTGCCATATATAATGCTCTGCACCGTTCATTATGGCCCCATAGATGCTCCATATAAAGCTGTGCCATATATAATGCTCTGCACCGTTCATTATGGCCCCATAGATGCTCATTATAAAGCTGTGCCCCATATATAATGTTCTGCACCGTTCATTATGGCCCCATAGATGCTCCATATAAAGCTGTGCCATATATAATGCTCTGCACCGTTCATTATGGCCCCATAGATGCTCCATGTAAAGCTGTGCCCCATATATAATGCTCTGCACCGTTCATTATGGCCCCATAGATGCTCCATATAAAGCTGTGCCATATATAATGCTCTGCACCGTTTATTATGGCCCCATAGATGCTTCATATAAAGCTGTGCCATATATAATGCTCTGCACCATTCATTATGGCCCCATAGATGCTCCATATAAAGCTGTGCCATATATAATGCTCTGCACCGTTCATTATGGCCCCATAGATGCTCCATATAAAGCTGTGCCCCATATATAATGCTCTGCACCGTTCATTATGGCCCCATAGATGCTCCACATAAAGCTGTGCCCCATATATAATGCTCTGCACCGTTTATTATGGCCCCATAGATGCTGCATATAAAGCTGTGCCCCATATATAATGCTCTGCACCGTTCATTATGGCCCCATAGATGCTGCATATAAAGCTGTGCCCCATATATAATGCTCTGCACCGTTCATTATGGCCCCATAGATGCTGCATATAAAGCTGTGCCCCATATATAATGCTCTGCACCGTTCATTATGGCCCCATAGATGCTCCATATAAAGCTGTGCCCCATATATAATGCTCTGCACCGTTCATTATGGCCCCATAGATGCTCCATATAAAGCTGTGCCATATATAATGTTTTGCACCATTCATTATGGCCCCATAGATGCTCCATATAAAGCTGTGCCCCATATATAATGCTCTGCACCATTCATTATGGCCCCATAGATGCTCCATATAAAGCTGTGCCACATATAATGCTCTGCACCGTTCATTATGGCCCCATAGATGCTCCATATAAAGCTGTGCCACATACATAATGCTCTGCACCGTTCATTATGGCCTCATAGATGCTCCATATAAAGCTGTGCCATATATAATGCTCTGCACCGTTCATTATGGCCCCATAGATGTTCCATATAAAGCTGTGCCCCAAATATAATGCTCTGCACCGTTCATTATGGCCCCATAGATGCTCCATATAAAGCTGTGCCATATATAATGCTCTGCACCGTTCATTATGGCCCCATAGATGCTCCATATAAAGCTGTGCCATATATAATGCTCTGCACCATTCATTATGGCCCCATAGATGCTCCATATAAAGCTGTGCCCCATATATAATGCTCTGCACCATTCATTATGGCCCCATAGATGCTCCATATAAAGCTGTGCCCCATATATAATGCTCTGCACCGTTCATTATGGCCCCATAGATGCTCCATATAAAGCTGTGCCCCATATATAATGCTCTGCACCGTTCATTATGGCCCCATAGATGCTCCATATAAAGCTGTGCCATATATAATGCTCTGCACCGTTCATTATGCCCCATAGATGCTTCATATAAAGCTGTGCCATATATAATGCTCTGCACCGTTCATTATGGCCCCATAGATGCTCCATATAAAGCTGTGCCATATATAATGCTCTGCACCGTTCGTTATGGCCCCATAGATGCTCCATATAAAGCTGTGCCCCATATATAATGCTCTGCACCGTTCATTATGGCCCCATAGATGCTCCATATAAAGCTGTGCCCCATATATAATGCTCTGCACCGTTCATTATGGCCCCATAGATGCTCCACATAAAGCTGTGCCCCATATATAATGCTCTGCACCGTTCATTATGGCCCCATAGATGCTCCATATAAAGCTGTGCCCCATACATAATGCTCTGCACCGTTCATTATGGCCCCATAGATGCTCCATATAAAGCTGTGCCCCATATATAATGCTCTGCACCGTTCATTATTGCCCCATAGATGCTCCATATAAAGCTGTGCCATATATAATGTTCTGCACCATTCATTATGGCCCCATAGATGCTCCATATAAAGCTGTGCCCCATATATAATGCTCTGCACCATTCATTATGGCCCCATAGATGCTCCATATAAAGCTGTGCCACATATAATGCTCTGCACCGTTCATTATGGCCCCATAGATGCTCCATATAAAGCTGTGCCCCATATATAATGCTCTGCACCGTTCATTATGGCCCCATAGATGCTCCATATAAAGCTGTGCCATATATAATGATCTCCACCGTTCATTATGGCCCCATAGATGCTCCATATAAAGCTGTGCCATATATAATGCTCTGCACCGTTCATTATGGCCCCATAGATGCTCCATATAAAGCTGTGCCATATATAATGCTCTGCACCGTTCATTATGGCCCCATAGATGCTCCATATAAAGCTGTGCCATATATAATGCTCTGCACCGTTGATTATGGCCTCATAGATGCTCCATATAAAGCTGTGCCATATATAATGCTCTGCACCGTTCATTATGGCCCCATAGATGCTCCATATAAAGCTGCGCCATATATAATGCTCTGCACCGTTCATTATGGCCCCATAGATGTTCCATATAAAGCTGTGCCATATATAATGCTCTGCACCGTTCATTATGGCCCCATAGATGCTCCATATAAAGCTGTGCCATATATAATGCTCTGCACCGTTCATTATGGCCCCATAGATGTTCCATATAAAGCTGTGCCATATATAATGCTCTGCACCGTTCATTATGGCCCCATAGATGCTCCATATAAAGCTGTGCCATATATAATGCTCTGCACCGTTCATTATGGCCCCATAGATGCTCCATATAAAGCTGTGCCATATATAATGCTCTGCACCGTTCATTATGGCCCCATAGATGCTCCATATAAAGCTGTGCCATATATAATGCTCTGCACCGTTCATTATGGCCCCATAGATGCTCCATATAAAGCTGTGCCATATATAATGCTCTGCACCGTTCATTATGGCCCCATAGATGCTCCATATAAAGCTGTGCCATATATAATGCTCTGCACCGTTCATTATGGCCCCATAGATGCTCCATATAAAGCTGTGCCCCATATATAATGCTCTGCACCGTTCATTATTGCCCCATAGATGCTCCATATAAAGCTGTGCCATATATAATGTTCTGCACCATTCATTATGGCCCCATAGATGCTCCATATAAAGCTGTGCCCCATATATAATGCTCTGCACCATTCATTATGGCCCCATAGATGCTCCATATAAAGCTGTGCCACATATAATGCTCTGCACCGTTCATTATGGCCCCATAGATGCTCCATATAAAGCTGTGCCCCATATATAATGCTCTGCACCGTTCATTATGGCCCCATAGATGCTCCATATAAAGCTGTGCCATATATAATGATCTCCACCGTTCATTATGGCCCCATAGATGCTCCATATAAAGCTGTGCCATATATAATGCTCTGCACCGTTCATTATGGCCCCATAGATGCTCCATATAAAGCTGTGCCATATATAATGCTCTGCACCGTTCATTATGGCCCCATAGATGCTCCATATAAAGCTGTGCCATATATAATGCTCTGCACCGTTGATTATGGCCTCATAGATGCTCCATATAAAGCTGTGCCATATATAATGCTCTGCACCGTTCATTATGGCCCCATAGATGCTCCATATAAAGCTGCGCCATATATAATGCTCTGCACCGTTCATTATGGCCCCATAGATGTTCCATATAAAGCTGTGCCATATATAATGCTCTGCACCGTTCATTATGGCCCCATAGATGCTCCATATAAAGCTGTGCCATATATAATGCTCTGCACCGTTCATTATGGCCCCATAGATGCTCCATATAAAGCTGTGCCATATATAATGCTCTGCACCGTTCATTATGGCCCCATAGATGCTCCATATAAAGCTGTGCCATATATAATGCTCTGCACCGTTCATTATGGCCCCATAGATGCTCCATATAAAGCTGTGCCATATATAATGCTCTGCACCGTTCATTATGGCCCCATAGATGCTCCATATAAAGCTGTGCCATATATAATGCTCTGCACCGTTCATTATGGCCCCATAGATGCTCCATATAAAGCTGTGCCCCATATATAATGCTCTGCACCGTTCATTATGGCCCCATAGATGCTCCATATAAAGCTGTGCCACATATATAATGCTCTGCACCGTTCATTATGGCCCCATAGATGCTCCATATAAAGCTGTGCCATATATAATGCTCTGCACCGTTCATTATGGCCCCATAGATGCTCCATATAAAGCTGTGCCCCATATATAATGCTCTGCACCGTTGATTATGGCCCCATAGATGCTCCATATAAAGCTGTGCCATATATAATGCTCTGCACCATTCATTATGGCCCCATAGATGCTCCATATAAAGCTGTGCCCCATATATAATGCTCTGCACCGTTGATTATGGCCCCATAGATGCTCCATATAAAGCTGCGCCATATATAATGTTCTACACCGTTCATTATGGCCCCATAGATGCTCCATATAAAGCTGTGCCACATACATAATGCTCTGCACCGTTCATTATGGCCCCATAGATGCTCCATATAAAGCTGTGCCACATACATAATGCTCTGCACCGTTCATTATGGCCTCATAGATGCTCCATATAAAGCTGTGCCATATATAATGCTCTGCACCGTTCATTATGGCCCCATAGATGCTCCATATAAAGCTGTGCCCCATATATAATGCTCTGCACCGTTGATTATGGCCCCATAGATGCTCCATATAAAGCTGTGCCATATATAATGCTCTGCACTGTTCATTATGGCCCCATAGATGCTCCATATAAAGCTGTGCCACATATATAATGCTCTGCACCGTTCATTATGGCCCCATAGATGCTCTATATAAAGCTGTGCCACATATAATGCTCTGCACCGTTCATTATGGCCCCATAGATGCTCTATATAAAGCTGTGCCATATATAATGCTCTTCACCGTTCATTATGGCCCCATAGATGCTCCATATAAAGCTGTGCCATATATAATGCTCTGCACTGTTCATTATGGCCCCATAGATGCTCCATATAAAGCTGTGCCATATATAATGCTCTGCACCGTTCATTATGGCCCCATAGATGCTCCATATAAAGCTGTGCCCCATATATAATGCTCTGCACCGTTCATTATGGCCCCATAGATGCTCCATATAAAGCTGTGCCACATATATAATGCTCTGCACCGTTCATTATGGCCCCATAGATGCTCCATATAAAGCTGTGCCATATATATATAATGCTCTGCACCGTTCATTATGGCCCCATAGATGCTCCATATAAAGCTGTGCCATATATAATGCTCTGCACTGTTCATTATGGCCCCATAGATGCTCCATATAAAGCTGTGCCCCATATATAATGCTCTGCACCGTTCATTATGGCCCCATAGATGCTCCACATAAAGCTGTGCCCCATATATAATGCTCTGCACTGTTCATTATGGCCTCATAGATGCTCCATATAAAGCTGTGCCATATATAATGCTCTGCACCGTTCATTATGGCCCCATAGATGCTCTACATAAAGCTGTGCCCCATATATAATGCTCTGCACCGCTCATTATGGCCCCATAGATGCTCCATATAAAGCTGTGCCCCATATATAATGCTCTGCACCGTTCATTATGGCCCCATAGATGCTCCATATAAAGCTGTGCCACATATATAATGCTCTGCACCGTTCATTATGGCCCCATAGATGCTCCATATAAAGCTGTGCCCCATATATAATGCTCTGCACCGTTCATTATGGCCCCATAGATGCTCCACATAAAGCTATGCCCCATATATAATGCTCTGCACCGTTCATTATGGCCCCATAGATGCTCCATATAAAGCTGTGCCCCATATATAATGCTCTGCACCGTTCATTATGGCCCCATAGATGCTCCATATAAAGCTGTGCCACATATAATGCTCTGCACCGTTCATTATGGCCCCATAGATGCTACATATAAAGCTGTGCCATATATAATGCTCTGCACCGTTCATTATGGCCCCATAGATGCTCCATATAAAGCTGTGCCATATATAATGCTCTGCACCGTTCATTATGGCCCCATAGATGCTTCATATAAAGCTGTGCCATATATAATGCTCTGCACCGTTCATTATGGCCCCATAGATGCTCCATATAAAGCTGTGCCATATATAATGCTCTGCACCGTTCATTATGGCCCCGTAGATGCTCCATATAAAGCTGTGCCCCATATATAATGCTCTGCACCATTCATTATGGCCCCATAGATGCTCCATATAAAGCTGTGCCCCATATATAATGCTCTGCACCGTTCATTATGGCCCCATAGATGCTCCATATAAAGCTGTGCCATATATAATGCTCTACACCGTTCATTATGGCCCCATAGATGCTCCATATAAAGCTGTGCCCCATATATAATGCTCTGCACCGTTCATTATGGCCCCATAGATGCTCCATATAAAGCTGTGCCATATATAATGCTCTGCACCGTTCATTATGGCCCCATAGATGCTTCATATAAAGCTGTGCCATATATAATGCTCTGCACCGTTCATTATGGCCCCATAGATGCTCCATATAAAGCTGTGCCATATATAATGCTCTGCACCGTTCATTATGGCCCCATAGATGCTCATTATAATGCTGTGCCCCATATATAATGCTCTGCACCGTTCATTATGGCCCCATAGATGCTCCATATAAAGCTGTGCCATATATAATGCTCTGCACTGTTCATTATGGCCCCATAGATGCTCCATATAAAGCTGTGCCACATATATAATGCTCTGCACCGTTCATTATGGCCCCATAGATGCTCCATATAAAGCTGTGCCCCATATATAATGCTCTGCACCGTTCATTATGGCCCCATAGATGCTCCACATAAAGCTATGCCCCATATATAATGCTCTGCACCGTTCATTATGGCCCCATAGATGCTCCATATAAAGCTGTGCCCCATATATAATGCTCTGCACCGTTCATTATGGCCCCATAGATGCTCCATATAAAGCTGTGCCACATATAATGCTCTGCACCGTTCATTATGGCCCCATAGATGCTCCATATAAAGCTGTGCCATATATAATGCTCTGCACCGTTCATTATGGCCCCATAGATGCTCCATATAAAGCTGTGCCATATATAATGCTCTGCACCGTTCATTATGGCCCCATAGATGCTTCATATAAAGCTGTGCCATATATAATGCTCTGCACCGTTCATTATGGCCCCGTAGATGCTCCATATAAAGCTGTGCCCCATATATAATGCTCTGCACCATTCATTATGGCCCCATAGATGCTCCATATAAAGCTGTGCCCCATATATAATGCTCTGCACCGTTCATTATGGCCCCATAGATGCTCCATATAAAGCTGTGCCATATATAATGCTCTACACCGTTCATTATGGCCCCATAGATGCTCCATATAAAGCTGTGCCCCATATATAATGCTCTGCACCGTTCATTATGGCCCCATAGATGCTCCATATAAAGCTGTGCCATATATAATGCTCTGCACCGTTCATTATGGCCCCATACATGCTTCATATAAAGCTGTGCCATATATAATGCTCTGCACCGTTCATTATGGCCCCGTAGATGCTCCATATAAAGCTGTGCCCCATATATAATGCTCTGCACCATTCATTATGGCCCCATAGATGCTCCATATAAAGCTGTGCCCCATATATAATGCTCTGCACCGTTCATTATGGCCCCATAGATGCTCCATATAAAGCTGTGCCATATATAATGCTCTACACCGTTCATTATGGCCCCATAGATGCTCCATATAAAGCTGTGCCCCATATATAATGCTCTGCACCGTTCATTATGGCCCCATAGATGCTCCATATAAAGCTGTGCCATATATAATGCTCTGCACCGTTCATTATGGCCCCATAGATGCTCCATATAAAGCTGTGCCATATATAATGCTCTGCACCGTTCATTATGGCCCCATAGATGCTCATTATAATGCTGTGCCCCATATATAATGCTCTGCACCGTTCATTATGGCCCCATAGATGCTCCATATAAAGCTGTGCCATATATAATGCTCTGCACTGTTCATTATGGCCCCATAGATGCTCCATATAAAGCTGTGCCACATATATAATGCTCTGCACCGTTCATTATGGCCCCATAGATGCTCCACATAAAGCTATGCCCCATATATAATGCTCTGCACCGTTCATTATGGCCCCATAGATGCTCCATATAAAGCTGTGCCCCATATATAATGCTCTGCACCGTTCATTATGGCCCCATAGATGCTCCATATAAAGCTGTGCCACATATAATGCTCTGCACCATTCATTATGGCCCCATAGATGCTCCATATAAAGCTGTGCCATATATAATGCTCTGCACCGTTCATTATGGCCCCATAGATGCTCCATATAAAGCTGTGCCCCATATATAATGCTCTGCACCGTTCATTATGGCCCCATAGATGCTCCATATAAAGCTGTGCCCCATATATAATGCTCTGCACCGTTCATTATGGCCCCATAGATGCTCCATATAAAGCTGTGCCACATATAATGCTCTGCACCGTTCATTATGGCCCCATAGATGCTCCATATAAAGCTGTGCCACATACATAATGCTCTGCACCGTTCATTATGGCCTCATAGATGCTCCATATAAAGCTGTGCCATATATAATGCTCTGCACCGTTCATTATGGCCCCATAGATGCTCCATATAAAGCTGTGCCCCAAATATAATGCTCTGCACCGTTCATTATGGCCCCATAGATGCTCCATATAAAGCTGTGCCATATATAATGCTCTGCACCGTTCATTATGGCCCCATAGATGCTCCATATAAAGCTGTGCTATATATAATGCTCTGCACCGTTCATTATGGCCCCATAGATGCTCCATATAAAGCTGTGCCCCATATATAATGCTCTGCACCATTCATTATGGCCCCATAGATGCTCCATATAAAGCTGTGCCACATATATAATGCTCTGCACCGTTCATTATGGCCCCATAGATGCTCCATATAAAGCTGTGCCATATATAATGCTCTGCACCGTTCATTATGGCCCCATAGATGCTCCATATAAAGCTGTGCCCCATATATAATGCTCTGCACCGTTCATTATGGCCCCATAGATGCTCCATATAAAGCTGTGCCCCATATATAATGCTCTGCACTGTTCATTATGGCCCCATAGATGCTCCATATAAAGCTGAGCCATGTATAATGCTCTGCACCGTTCATTATGGCCCCATAGATGCTTCATATAAAGCTGTGCCATATATAATGCTCTGCACCGTTCATTATGGCCCCATAGATGCTCCATATAAAGCTGTGCCATATATAATGCTCTGCACCGTTCATTATGGCCCCATAGATGCTCCATATAAAGCTGTGCCCCATATATAATGCTCTGCACCGTTCATTATGGCCCCATAGATGCTCCACATAAAGCTGTGCCCCATATATAATGCTCTGCACCGTTCATTATGGCCCCATAGATGCTCCATATAAAGCTGTGCCCCATACATAATGCTCTGCACTGTTCATTATGGCCCCATAGATGCTCCATATAAAGCTGTGCCCCATATATAATGCTCTGCACCGTTCATTATTGCCCCATAGATGCTCCATATAAAGCTGTGCCATATATAATGTTCTGCACCATTCATTATGGCCCCATAGATGCTCCATATAAAGCTGTGCCCCATATATAATGCTCTGCACCATTCATTATGGCCCCATAGATGCTCCATATAAAGCTGTGCCATATATAATGCTCTGCACCGTTCATTATGGCCCCATAGATGCTCCATATAAAGCTGTGCCCCATATATAATGCTCTGCACCGTTCATTATGGCCCCATAGATGCTCCATATAAAGCTGTGCCATATATAATGATCTCCACCGTTCATTATGGCCCCATAGATGCTCCATATAAAGCTGTGCCATATATAATGCTCTGCACCGTTCATTATGGCCCCATAGATGCTCCATATAAAGCTGTGCAATATATAATGCTCTGCACCGTTCATTATGGCCCCATAGATGCTCCATATAAAGCTGTGCCATATATAATGCTCTGCACCGTTCATTATGGCCCCATAGATGCTCCATATAAAGCTGTGCCATATATAATGCTCTGCACCGTTCATTATGGCCCCATAGATGCTCCATATAAAGCTGCGCCATATATAATGTTCTACACCGTTCATTATGGCCCCATAGATGTTCCATATAAAGCTGTGCCATATATAATGCTCTGCACCGTTCATTATGGCCCCATAGATGCTCCATATAAAGCTGTGCCATATATAATGCTCTGCACCATTCATTATGGCCCCATAGATGCTCCATATAAAGCTTTGTCATATATAATGCTCTGCACCGTTCATTATGGCCCCATAAATGCTCCACATAAAGCTGTGCCATATATAATGCTCTGCACCGTTCATTATGGCCCATAAATGCTCCATATAAAGCTGTGCCATATATAATGCTCTGCACCGTTCATTATGGCCCCATAGATGCTCCATATAAAGCTGTGCCATATATAATGCTCTACACCGTTCATTATGGCCCCATAGATGCTCCATATAAAGCTGTGCCCCATATATAATGCTCTGCACCGTTCATTATGGCCCCATAGATGCTCCATATAAAGCTGTGCCATATATAATGCTCTGCACCGTTCATTATGGCCCCATAGATGCTTCATATAAAGCTGTGCCATATATAATGCTCTGCACCGTTCATTATGGCCCCATAGATGCTCCATATAAAGCTGTGCCATATATAATGCTCTGCACCGTTCATTATGGCCCCATAGATGCTCATTATAAAGCTGTGCCCCATATATAATGCTCTGCACCGTTCATTATGGCCCCATAGATGCTCCATATAAAGCTGTGCCATATATAATGCTCTGCACCGTTCATTATGGCCCCATAGATGCTCCATGTAAAGCTGTGCCCCATATATAATGCTCTGCACCGTTCATTATGGCCCCATAGATGCTCCATATAAAGCTGTGCCATATATAATGCTCTGCACCGTTCATTATGGCCCCATAGATGCTTCATATAAAGCTGTGCCATATATAATGCTCTGCACCATTCATTATGGCCCCATAGATGCTCCATATAAAGCTGTGCCATATATAATGCTCTGCACCGTTCATTATGGCCCCATAGATGCTCCATATAAAGCTGTGCCCCATATATAATGCTCTGCACCGTTCATTATGGCCCCATAGATGCTCCATATAAAGCTGTGCCCCATATATAATGCTCTGCACCGTTCATTATGGCCCCATAGATGCTCCACATAAAGCTGTGCCCCATATATAATGCTCTGCACCGTTTATTATGGCCCCATAGATGCTGCATATAAAGCTGTGCCCATATATAATGCTCTACACCGTTCATTATGGCCCCATAGATGCTCCATATAAAGCTGTGCCCCATATATAATGCTCTGCACCGTTCATTATGGCCCCATAGATGCTCCATATAAAGCTGTGCCATATATAATGTTCTGCACCATTCATTATGGCCCCATAGATGCTCCATATAAAGCTGTGCCCCATATATAATGCTCTGCACCATTCATTATGGCCCCATAGATGCTCCATATAAAGCTGTGCCACATATAATGCTCTGCACCGTTCATTATGGCCCCATAGATGCTCCATATAAAGCTGTGCCCCATATATAATGCTCTGCACCGTTCATTATGGCCCCATAGATGCTCCATATAATGCTGTGCCACATACATAATGCTCTGCACCGTTCATTATGGCCTCATAGATGCTCCATATAAAGCTGTGCCATATATAATGCTCTGCACCGTTCATTATGGCCCCATAGATGCTCCATATAAAGCTGTGCCCCAAATATAATGCTCTGCACCGTTCATTATGGCCCCATAGATGCTCCATATAAAGCTGTGCCATATATAATGCTCTGCACCGTTCATTATGGCCCCATAGATGCTCCATATAAAGCTGTGCCATATATAATGCTCTGCACCGTTCATTATGGCCCCATAGATGCTCCATATAAAGCTGTGCCCCATATATAATGCTCTGCACCATTCATTATGGCCCCATAGATGCTCCATATAAAGCTGTGCCATATATAATGCTCTGCACCGTTCATTATGGCCCCATAGATGCTCCATATAAAGCTGTGCCATATATAATGCTCTGCACTGTTCATTATGGCCCCATAGATGCTCCATATAAAGCTGTGCCCCATATATAATGCTCTGCACCGTTCATTATGGCCCCATAGATGCTCCATATAAAGCTGTGCCCCATATATAATGCTCTGCACTGTTCATTATGGCCCCATAGATGCTCCATATAAAGCTGTGCCATATATAATGCTCTGCACCGTTCATTATGGCCCCATAGATGCTTCATATAAAGCTGTGCCATATATAATGCTCTGCACCATTCATTATGGCCCCATAGATGCTCCATATAAAGCTGTGCCATATATAATGCTCTGCACCGTTCATTATGGCCCCATAGATGCTCCATATAAAGCTGTGCCCCATATATAATGCTCTGCACCGTTCATTATGGCCCCATAGATGCTCCATATAAAGCTGTGCCCCATATATAATGCTCTGCACCATTCATTATGGCCCCATAGATGCTCCACATAAAGCTGTGCCCCATATATAATGCTCTGCACCGTTCATTATGGCCCCATAGATGCTCCATATAAAGCTGTGCCCCATATATAATGCTCTGCACTGTTCATTATGGCCCCATAGATGCTCCATATAAAGCTGTGCCCCATATATAATGCTCTGCACCGTTCATTATTGCCCCATAGATGCTCCATATAAAGCTGTGCCATATATAATGTTCTGCACCATTCATTATGGCCCCATAGATGCTCCATATAAAGCTGTGCCCCATATATAATGCTCTGCACCATTCATTATGGCCCCATAGATGCTCCATATAAAGCTGTGCCCCATATATAATGCTCTGCACCGTTCATTATGGCCCCATAGATGCTCCATATAAAGCTGTGCCATATATAATGATCTCCTCCGTTCATTATGGCCCCATAGATGCTCCATATAAAGCTGTGCCATATATAATGCTCTGCACCGTTCATTATGGCCCCATAGATGCTCCATATAAAGCTGTGCCATATATAATGCTCTGCACCGTTCATTATGGCCCCATAGATGCTCCATATAAAGCTGTGCCATATATAATGCTCTGCACCGTTCATTATGGCCCCATAGATGCTCCATATAAAGCTGTGCCATATATAATGCTCTGCACCGTTCATTATGGCCCCATAGATGCTCCATATAAAGCTGCGCCATATATAATGTTCTACACCGTTCATTATGGCCCCATAGATGCTCCATATAAAGCTGTGCCATATATAATGCTCTGCACCATTCATTATGGCCCCATAGATGCTCCATATAAAGCTTTGCCATATATAATGCTCTGCACCGTTCATTATGGCCCCATAAATGCTCCATATAAAGCTGTGCCATATATAATGCTCTGCACCGTTCATTATGGCCCATAAATGCTCCATATAAAGCTGTGCCATATATAATGCTCTGCACCGTTCATTATGGCCCCATAGATGCTCCATATAAAGCTGTGCCATATATAATGCTCTGCATCGTTCATTATGGCCCCATAGATGCTCCATATAAAACTGTGCCCCATATATAATGCTCTGCACCATTCATTATGGCCCCATAGATGCTCCATATAAAGCTGTGCCCCATATATAATGCTCTGCACCGTTCATTATGGCCCCATAGATGCTCCATATAAAGCTGTGCCACATATATAATGCTCTGCACTGTTCATTATGGCCCCATAGATGCTCAATATAAAGCTGTGCCACATATAATGCTCTGCACCGTTCATTATGGCCCCATAGATGCTCCATATAAAGCTGTGCCACATATAATTCTCTGCACCATTCATTATGGCCCCATAGATGCTCCATATAAAGCTGTGCCCCATATATAATGCTCTGCACCATTCATTATGGCCCCATAGATGCTCCATATAAAGCTGTGCCACATATAATGCTCTGCACCGTTCATTATGGCCCCATAGATGCTCCATATAAAGCTGTGCCCCATATAAAATGCTCTGCACCGTTCATTATGGCCCCATAGATGCTCCATATAAAGCTGTGCCATATATAATGCTCTGCACCGTTCTTTATGGCCCCATAGATGCTCCATATAAAGCTGTGCCATATATAATGCTCTGCACCGTTCATTATGGCCCCATAGATGCTCCATATAAAGCTGTGCCATATATAATGCTCTGCACCGTTCATTATGGCCCCATAGATGCTCCATATAAAGCTGCGCCATATATAATGTTCTACACCGTTCATTATGGCCCCATAGATGTTCCATATAAAGCTGTGCCATATATAATGCTCTGCACCGTTCATTATGGCCCCATAGATGCTCCATATAAAGCTGTGCCCCATATATAATGCTCTGCACCGTTCATTATGGCCCCATAGATGCTCCATATAAAGCTGTGCCATATATAATGCTCTGCACCATTCATTATGGCCCCATAGATGCTCCATATAAAGCTTTGCCATATATAATGCTCTGCACCGTTCATTATGGCCCCATAGATGCTTCATATAAAGCTGTGCCATATATAATGCTCTGCACCGTTCATTATGGCCCCATAGATGCTCCATATAAAGCTGTGCCATATATAATGCTCTGCATCGTTCATTATGGCCCCATAGATGCTCCATATAAAACTGTGCCCCATATATAATGCTCTGCACCATTCATTATGGCCCCATAGATGCTCCATATAAAGCTGTGCCCCATATATAATGCTCTGCACCGTTCATTATGGCCCCATAGATGCTCCATATAAAGCTGTGCCACATATATAATGCTCTGCACTGTTCATTATGGCCCCATAGATGCTCAATATAAAGCTGTGCCACATATAATGCTCTGCACCGTTCATTACGGCCCCATAGATGCTCCATATAAAGCTGTGCCACATATAATTCTCTGCACCATTCATTATGGCCCCATAGATGCTCCATATAAAGCTGTGCCCCATATATAATGCTCTGCACCATTCATTATGGCCCCATAGATGCTCCATATAAAGCTGTGCCACATATAATGCTCTGCACCGTTCATTATGGCCCCATAGATGCTCCATATAAAGCTGTGCCCCATATATAATGCTCTGCACCGTTCATTATGGCCCCATAGATGCTCCATATAAAGCTGTGCCATATATAATGCTCTGCACCGTTCATTATGGCCCCATAGATGCTCCATATAAAGCTGTGCCCCATATATAATGCTCTGCACCATTCATTATGGCCCCATAGATGCTCCATATAAAGCTGTGCCCCATATATAATGCTCTGCACCATTCATTATGGCCCCATAGATGCTCCATATAAAGCTGTGCCATATATAATGCTCTACACCGTTCATTATGGCCCCATAGATGCTCCATATAAAGCTGTGCCATATATAATGCTCTGCACCGTTCATTATGGCCCCATAGATGCTCCATATAAAGCTGTGCCATAGATAATGCTCTGCACCGTTCATTATGGCCCCATAGATGCTCCATATAAAGCTGTGCCATATATAATGCTCTGCACCGTTCATTATGGCCCCATATATGCTCCATATAAAGCTGTGCCATATATAATGCTCTGCACCGTTCATTATGGCCCATAAATGCTCCATATAAAGCTGTGCCATATATAATGCTCTGCACCGTTCATTATGGCCCCATAGATGCTCCATATAAAGCTGTGCCATATATAATGCTCTGCACCGTTCATTATGGCCCCATAGATGCTCCATATAAAGCTGTGCCATATATAAAGCTCTGCACCATTCATTATGGCCCCATAGATGCTCCATATAAAACTGTGCCCCATATATAATGCTCTGCACCATTCATTATGGCCCCATAGATGCTCCATATAAAGCTGTGCCCCATATATAATGCTCTGCACCGTTCATTATGGCCCCATAGATGCTCCATATATAGCTGTGCCACATATAATGCTCTGCACCGTTCATTATGGCCCCATAGATGCTCCATATAAAGCTGTGCCTCATATAATTCTCTGCACCATTCATTATGGCCCCATAGATGCTCCATATAAAGCTTTGCCCCATATATAATGCTCTGCACCATTCATTATGGCCCCATAGATGCTCCATATAAAGCTGTGCCACATATAATGCTCTGCACAGTTCATTATGGCCCCATAGATGCTCCATATAAAGCTGTGCCCCATATATAATGCTCTGCACCGTTCATTATGGCCCCATAGATGCTCCATATAAAGCTGTGCCATATATAATGCTCTGCACCGTTCATTATGGCCCCATAGATGCTCCATATAAAGCTGTGCCATATATAATGCTCTGCACCGTTCATTATGGCCCCATAGATGCTCCATATAAAGCTGTGCCCCATATATAATGCTCTGCACCATTCATTATGGCCCCATAGATGCTCCATATAAAGCTGTGCCCCATATATAATGCTCTGCACCGTTCATTATGGCCCCATAGATGCTCCATATAAAGCTGTGCCCCATATATAATGCTCTGCACCATTCATTATGGCCCCATAGATGCTCCATATAAAGCTGTGCCACATATAATGCTCTGCACCGTTCATTATGGCCCCATAGATGCTCCATATAAAGCTGTGCCACATATAATGCTCTGCACCATTCATTATGGCCCCATAGATGCTCCATATAAAGCTGTGCCATATATAATGCTCTGCACCATTCATTATGGCCCCATAGATGCTCCATATAAAGCTGTGCCATATATAATGCTCTGCAGCATTCATTATGGCCCCATAGATGCTCCATATAAAGCTGTGCCACATATAATGCTCTGCACCGTTCATTATGGCCCCATAGATGCTCCATATAAAGCTGTGCCACATATAATGCTCTGCACCGTTCATTATGGCCCCATAGATGCTCCATATAAAGCTGTGTCCCATATATAATGCTCTGCACCATTCATTATGGCCCCATAGATGCTCCATATAAAGCTGTGCCACATATATAATGCTCTGCACCGTTCATTATGGCCCCATAGATGCTCCATATAAAGCTGTGCCATATATAATGCTCTGCACCGTTCATTATGGCCCCATAGATGCTCCATATAAAGCTGTGCCCCATATATAATGCTCTGCACCATTCATTATGGCCCCATAGATGTTCCATATAAAACTGTGCCCCATATATAATGCTCTGCACCATTCATTATGGCCCCATAGATGCTCCATATAAAGCTGTGCCATATATAATGCTCTGCACCGTTCATTATGGCCCCATAGATGTTCCATATAAATCTGTGCCATATATAATGCTCTGCACCGTTGATTATGGCCCCATAGATGCTCCATATAAAGCTGTGCCCCATATATAATGCTCTGCACAGTTGTTTATGGCCCCATAGATGCTCCATATAAAGCTGTGCCCCATATATAATGCTCTGCACCATTCATTATGGCCCCATAGATGCTCCATATAAAGCTGTGCCATATATAATGCTCTGCACCATTCATTATGGCCCCATAGATGCTCCATATAAAACTGTGCCCCATATATAATGCTCTGCACCGTTCATTATGGCCCCATAGATGCTCCATATAAAGCTGTGCCATATATAATGCTCTGCACCGTTCATTATGGCCCCATAGATGCTCCATATAAAGCTGTGCCATATATAATGCTCTGCACCATTCATTATGGCCCCATAGATGCTCCATATAAAACTGTGCCCCATATATAATGCTCTGCACCGTTCATTATGGCCCCATAGATGCTCCTTATAAAGCTGTGCCCCATATATAATGCTCTGCACCGTTCATTATGGCCCCATAGATGCTCCATATAAAGCTGTGCCCCATATATAATGCTCTGCACCGTTCATTATGGCCCCATAGATGCTCCATATAAAGCTGTGCCCCATATATAATGCTCTGCACCATTCATTATGGCCCCATAGATGCTCCATATAAAACTGTGCCCCATATATAATGCTCTGCACCGTTCATTATGGCCCCATAGATATTCCATATAAAGCTGTGCCCCATATATAATGCTCTGCACCGTTCATTATGGCCCCATAGATGCTCCTTATAAAGCTGTGCCCCATATATAATGCTCTGCACCGTTCATTATGGCCCCATAGATGCTCCATATAAAACTGTGCCCCATATATAATGCTCTGCACCGTTCATTATGGCCCCATAGATGCTCCTTATAAAGCTGTGCCCCATATATAATGCTCTGCACCGTTCATTATGGCCCCATAGATGCTCCTTATAAAACTGTGCCCCATATATAATGCTCTGCACCGTTCATTATGGCCCCATAGATGCTCCTTATAAAGCTGTGCCCCATATATAATGCTCTGCACCGTTCATTATGGCCCCATAGATGCTACACATAAAGCTGTGCCCCATATATAATGCTCTGCACCGTTCATTATGGCCCCATAGATGCTCCATATAAAGCTGTGCCATATATAATGCTCTGCACCGTTCATTATGGCCCCATAGATGCTCCATATAAAACTGTGCCCCATATATAATGCTCTGCACCATTCATTATGGCCCCATAGATGCTCCATATAGAGCTGTGCCATATATAATACTCTGCACCATTCATTATGGCCCCATAGATGTTCCATATAAAACTGTGCCCCATATATAATGCTCTGCACCGTTCATTATGGCCCCATAGATGTTCCATATAAAACTGTGCCCCATATATAATGCTCTGCACCGTTCATTATGGCCCCATAGATGTTCCATATAAAACTGTGCCATATATAATGCTCTGCACCGTTGATTATGGCCCCATAGATGTTCCATATAAAGCTGTGCCATATATAATGCTCTGCACCGTTCATTATGGCCCCATAGATGCTCCATATAAAGCTGTGCCCCATATATAATGCTCTGCACAGTTGATTATGGCCCCATAGATGCTCCATATAAAGCTGTGCCCCATATATAATGCTCTGCACCATTCATTATGGCCCCATAGATGCTCCATATAAAGCTGTGCCATATATAATGCTCTGCACCATTCATTATGGCCCCATAGATGCTCCATATAAAACTGTGCCCCATATATAATGCTCTGCACCATTCATTATGGCCCCATAGATGCTCCATATAAAACTGTGCCCCATATATAATGCTCTGCACCATTCATTATGGCCCCATAGATGCTCCATATAAAACTGTGCCCCATATATAATGCTCTGCACCGTTCATTATGGCCCCATAGATGCTCCTTATAAAGCTGTGCCCCATATATAATGCTCTGCACCGTTCATTATGGCCCCATAGATGCTCCATATAAAGCTGTGCCATATATAATGTTCTGCACCGTTCATTATGGCCCCATAGATGCTCCATATAAAGCTGTGCCATATATAATGCTCTGCACCGTTCATTATGGCCCATAAATGCTCCATATAAAGCTGTGCCATATATAATGCTCTGCACCGTTCATTATGGCCCCATAGATGCTCCATATAAAGCTGTGCCATATATAATGCTCTGCACCGTTCATTATGGCCCCATAGATGTTCCATATAAAACTGTGCCCCATATATAATGCTCTCCACCATTCATTATGGCCCCATAGATGCTCCATATAAAGCTGTGCCATATATAATACTCTGCACCATTCATTATGGCCCCATAGATGTTCCATATAAAACTGTGCCCCATATATAATGCTCTGCACCGTTCATTATGGCCCCATAGATGTTCCATATAAAACTGTGCCATATATAATGCTCTGCACCGTTGATTATGGCCCCATAGATGCTCCATATAAAGCTGTGCCCCATATATAATGCTCTGCACAGTTGATTATGGCCCCATAGATGATCCATATAAAGCTGTGCCCCATATATAATGCTCTGCACCATTCATTATGGCCCCATAGATGTTCCATATAAAGCTGTGCCATATATAATGCTCTGCACCATTCATTATGGCCCCATAGATGCTCCATATAAAACTGTGCCCCATATATAATGCTCTGCACCGTTCATTATGGCCCCATAGATGCTCCATATAAAGCTGTGCCATATATAATGCTCTGCACTGTTCATTATGGCCCCATAGATGCTCCATATAAAGCTGTGCCCCATATATAATGCTCTGCACCGTTCATTATGGCCCCATAGATGCTCCTTATAAAGCTGTGCCCCATATATAATGCTCTGCACCGTTCATTATGGCCCCATAGATGCTCCATATAAAGCTGTGCCCCATATATAATGCTCTGCACCGTTCATTATGGCCCCATAGATGCTCCATATAAAGCTGTGCCATATATAATGCTCTGCACCATTCATTATGGCCCCATAGATGCTCCATATAAAACTATGCCCCATATATAATGCTCTGCACCGTTCATTATGGCCCCATAGATGCTCCATATAAAGCTGTGCCACATATAATGCTCTGCACCATTCATTATGGCCCCATAGATGCTCCATATAAAGCTGTGCCATATATAATGCTCTGCACCGTTCATTATGGCCCCATAGATATTCCATATAAAGCTGTGCCCCATATATAATGCTCTGCACCGTTCATTATGGCCCCATAGATGCTCCATATAAAGCTGTGCCCCATATATAATGCTCTGCACCGTTCATTATGGCCCCATAGATGCTCCATATAAAGCTGTGCCATATATAATGCTCTGCACCATTCATTATGGCCCCATAGATGCTCCATATAAAACTATGCCCCATATATAATGCTCTGCACCGTTCATTATGGCCCCATAGATGCTCCATATAAAGCTGTGCCACATATAATGCTCTGCACCATTCATTATGGCCCCATAGATGCTCCATATAAAACTGTGCCCCATATATAATGCTCTGCACCGTTCATTATGGCCCCATAGATATTCCATATAAAGCTGTGCCCCATATATAATGCTCTGCACCGTTCATTATGGCCCCATAGATGCTCCATATAAAGCTGTGCCATATATATAATGCTCTGCACCATTCATTATGGCCCCATAGATGCTCCATATAAAACTGTGCCCCATATATAATGCTCTGCACCGTTCATTATGGCCCCATAGATATTCCATATAAAGCTGTGCCCCATATATAATGCTCTGCACCGTTCATTATGGCCCCATAGATGCTCCATATAAAGCTGTGCCATATATAATGCTCTGCACCATTCATTATGGCCCCATAGATGCTCCATATAAAACTATGCCCCATATATAATGCTCTGCACCGTTCATTATGGCCCCATAGATGCTCCATATAAAGCTGTGCCACATATAATGCTCTGCACCATTCATTATGGCCCCATAGATGCTCCATATAAAGCTGTGCCATATATAATGCTCTGCACCATTCATTATGGCCCCATAGATGCTCCATATAAAACTGTGCCCCATATATAATGCTCTGCACCGTTCATTATGGCCCCATAGATATTCCATATAAAGCTGTGCCCCATATATAATGCTCTGCACCGTTCATTATGGCCCCATAGATGCTCCTTATAAAGCTGTGCCCCATGTATAATGCTCTGCACCGTTCATTATGGCCCCATAGATGCTCCTTATAAAACTATGCCCCATATATAATGCTCTGCACCATTCATTATGGCCCCATAGATGCTCCATATAAAGCTGTGCCGTATATAATGCTCTGCACCGTTCATTATGGCCCCATAGATGCTCCATATAAAGCTGTGCCATATATAATGCTCTGCACCGTTCATTATGGCCCCATAGATGCTCCATATAAAACTGTGCCCCATATATAATGCTCTGCACCGTTCATTATGGCCCCATAGATGCTCCTTATAAAACTGTGCCACATATATAATGCTCTGCACCGTTCATTATGGCCCCATAGATGCTCCATATAAAGCTGTGCCCCATATATAATGCTCTGCACCGTTCATTATGGCCCCATAGATGCTCCTTATAAAGCTGTGCCCCATATATAATGCTCTGCACCGTTCATTATGGCCCCATAGATGCTCCATATAAAGCTGTGCCCCATATATAATGCTCTGCACCGTTCATTATGGCCCCATAGATGCTCCATATAAAGCTGTGCCATATATAATGCTCTGCACCGTTCATTATGGCCCCATAGATGCTCCTTATAAAACTGTGCCCCATATATAATGCTCTGCACCATTCATTATGGCCCCATAGATGCTCCATATAAAGCTGTGCCCCATATATAATGCTCTGCACTGTTCATTATGGCCCCATAGATGCTCCATATAAAGCTGTGCCCCATATATAATGCTCTGCACCGTTCATTATGGCCCCATAGATGCTCCATATAAAGCTGTGCCCCATATATAATGCTCTGCACCGTTCATTATGGCCCCATAGATGCTCCATATAAAGCTGTGCCATATATAATGCTCTGCACCGTTCATTATGGCCCCATAGATGCTCCTTATAAAGCTGTGCCCCATATATAATGCTCTGCACCGTTCATTATGGCCCCATATTAAGCTGTGCCATATATAATGCTGCTGCTGCTGCTATAAAAAAAATAATAAATCACATACTCACCTCTCTTCGCTCAGGACGCCGGCGCTTTCAATATTTACCTGCTCCTCGTGCGGCTCCGTCTCCAGCACTGACTACGTCACCGCGCCCTCTAACCTGAGCGTCACTGCTAGAGGACGCTGGAGACGGAGCCACACCGGAGCGAGGAGCAGGTAAATATCGCGCAGCGCTCCCCTCCCCGTATACTCACCGGCTCCTGGCACGGTCCCTGCTTTCACCGCTGCATCTTCTTCCTGTATTGAGCGGTCACAGTTACCGATCATTACAGTCATGAATATGCGGCTCCACCTCTATGGGAGGTGGAGCCGCATATTCATTTATGTAATGAGCGGTACCATGTGACCGCTCAATACAGGAAGAATCTGCAGCGCTGGAAGAAGCAGGGACTGCGCCGGGAGTAGGTAAGTATAATTACACAGCCCCCGCTCCCCCTCCCCTGCCGACCCTCGGGTATATGACTCGAGTATAAGCCGAGAGAGGGACTTTCAGCCCAAAAAATGGGCTGAAAATCTCGGCTTATAGTCGAGTATATACGGTATATGGGAGAACTGGGGCCATCCTACTATATATATGGTGCAGTGAGGACCATCATGTGGGAGCAGTGGGGACCTTTACATTATATATATATATATTAATAATAATAATAATTTTATTTATATAGCGCCAACATATTCCGCAGCGCTTTACAAATTATAGAGGGGACTTGTACAGACAATAGACATTACAGCATAACAGGAATACAGTTCAATACAGATACCAGGAGGAGTGAGGGCCCTGCTGCTCGCAAGCTACAAACTATGAGGAAAAGGGGAGACACGAGAGGCGGATGGTAACAATTGCTTTAGTTATTCGGACGTGTTCATGTAAAGCTGCATGAACCAGTTATCAGCCTAAGTATGTAGCAGTACAGACACAGAGGGCTAATACTGCATAAAGTGTATGAGAACATGATGGAGGAACCTGATTTTTTTTTTTTTATTATAAATAGGCCACACAGGGATCGTTAGGTTAATGCATTGAGGCGGTAGGCCAGTCTGAACAAATGAGTTTTTAGGGTACGCTTAAAACTGTGGGGATTGGGGATTAATCGTATTAACCTAGGTAGTATATATATATATATATATATATATATATATATATAGAGCTCTGGGGTCCTCAATGTATGATAAAGGGCTTTGGGGACCATGACATTGTGTATTCGGAGCTGTATGACCATCATTCCGTATATACAGAGCTGTGTGGACACTCAGAGGACATTATTTGTTATAAACGGGGACAATATTCGTTTTGATCAGGGCACTCATGTTCCATTATTTTATTTTTGTTGGGGGGGCATAAAGTGGACACTCAAGGGTATTTGTTGCTGGAAGGGGGCACTTGATATATTATATAGAATACAGGCATTTGCACAGTAGGGGCATTAATACTTTCTATGGGACACTTTCATTTTTGTGGAGGGAGTAATTCTCATAATGGGACAATGTTTTAAATATTGGGGTCAGTGTTCCACAGCGCAAATGCACACAAAACAGAGACTTTTTGTAGGTTGGAAATACATGGCGACGTCGCTGGAAATGTGTTTTTGTTGTAATCTGTGCAATGAAGCTGTGGCTGGGGAAGTGGTAATGGAGGTCTGGGCCAGATGGAAAAGACGGGAAAAGTGAATGACCCGAATCAGAAAGAACGTCATGTGTAAGTTACTACATATAACTGTACTGTAATCACGTGTATGTTCTGCGGGACTGATGTCTACCAATATACGGTTACTGTAAGGTGGTAATATTGCTCTTTTTAGTAGTTTTTTTTCTTTTTTTATTTAGTAAG
Organism: Ranitomeya imitator; assembly: GCF_032444005.1. Classification (NCBI taxonomy): domain Eukaryota; kingdom Metazoa; phylum Chordata; class Amphibia; order Anura; family Dendrobatidae; genus Ranitomeya; species Ranitomeya imitator. The sequence continues at coordinate 309,279 of NC_091291.1, forward strand.
GCTACGTTCACACTAGCGTTGTGCGCCGCTGCGTCGGCGACGCGACGCACAACGCACCGAAAAACGCGTGCAAACGCACGCAAAAACGCTGCGTTTTTTGACGCGTGCGTCGTTTTTTGACGAAAATCGGACGCAAGAAAAATGCAACTTGTTGCGTTTTCTTGGTCCGACGTTAGCGTCAAAAAAGACGCACGTGTCGGAAAACGCAACAAGCAAAAACGCATGCATCCCCCATGTTAAACATAGGGGCGCATGACGCGTGCGTCGCCCGACGCTAGCGCGACGCACACTAGCCGAACGCTAGTGTGAACGTAGACTAACAGCTTAATTGTTTGTCATTATGTAGTAGAAGGCGTATGGTGGTAGCAATGGTCTTCGCATTGTGTGTTGTTGGTTAGCAACAGTGGTGCACTGTAATTATTTATTGTGATGCAGTGACCCATGTTACAGCCAGGGGGCACTGTATGTGCTCCTCAGAATACCAATGGAGGCGTATCTGTAATGGTGATAATGAAACAGTGTCCGGCATGATTGTAAATGGCCGGTGTGTGTCGCAGAGGAAGTCTGTGCTGTAAGCCTGCAGCATTGTTGTTCTGGGACCTGTAGTCCCACAAGTATTTGTATAGTTAAATGGGAGACTTGCAGGGTTAGTCAGAGAGCTGGGTGGGTCTGACTAACCACACACATACCTCACACCTATGGGGGTGGTTACAGCTACATAATGTGACCAGGGTTTGGGGCACATGGTTCAGAGTGTATGAACCTGAATGTGAGGTCCTGTGAATGGCCTGTGTGTTGGAATGTCCTGGAGTGGACGGGATTCCTGGAAGCACATGGTGAGGCCTTGGACTGAAGGCCTGTGTGTTGGAATGTCCTGGAGTGGACGGGATTCCTGGAAGCACATGGTGAGGCCTTGGACTGAAGGCCTGTGTGTTGGAATGTCCTGGAGTGGACGGGATTCCTGGAAGCACATATTGAGGCCATGGACTGAAGGCCGGTGTTTTGGAATGTCCTGGATTGGACGGGATTCCTGGAAGCACATATTGAGGCCATAGACTGAAGGCCGGTGTTTTGGAATGTCCTGGAGTGGAATGGATTCCTGGAAGCACATATTGAGGCCATGGACTGAAGGCCGGTGTTTTGGAAGTGCCTGGGACAGGACTTCCTGAATAGCGCACGGAGAGGCCGTATCTGGAGAGCCTGTGATGGCTACTGTGTTGGGGAAGCTACCAAACCTTCTGCAGTTCTGGACTATCTAAACTGCCCTGGTCACAAGGACGGTGATCCCAGTTAGGCAGCTTCCCTGGGAACCCAGACTGACAGGAGTCAGCATGTGGAGCAGAAGCTCCTGTAAGGTAACTCCAGATAAAGGGGGTTACAGGCAGAGAAGTATCTGCAATTGCAACAGACTGTCAGTGCTTATGATGTTCCATTGATGTAACTAATGAACTGATCATGGTGCGGTTTATGATGTTTAACCCCTGTCTGACATCTGACGTACTATCTTGTCGAGGTGACCTGGGCCCGTATGACCATAGACGGAATAGTATGTCATATGTGATCAGCCGCACTCATGGGGAGAGCGAGGCCGATCGCAGCCGGGTGTCAGCTGATTATCACAGCTGACATCCAGCACTGTGCCAGGAGCAGTCACGGACCGCTCCCGGCACATTAATCCCCGAGACACTGCAATCAAACATGATCGCAGCGTTCCGGTGGCATAGGGAAGCATCGCGCGGGGAGGGGGCTCCCTGCTTGCTTCCCTGAGACCCTCAGAACAATGTGATGTGATCGTGTTGTTCCGGGCATCTCCTCCCTCTAAGATGGCCATGGGATCCTTCCGGGTCATGCAGAGAGGCGGCTGGTCGGTGCCTGATGACAGCAAGCCTTCTGCACTGCCTGTCAGATCGCTGATCTCACACAGTGCTGTGCAAAGTGTCAGATCAGCGATATGACACTATATAGTGATGTCCCACCCTGGGACAATGTAAAAAAGTTTTTTAAAAAAATTACACTGTAAAAATATATTTTTTTAAATTCCTAAAAAAAAAAAAAAAATATTGTTCCAATAAATACATTTCTTTATGTAAATTAAAAAAAAACAATAAAACTACACATATTTAGTATCGCCGCGTCCGTAACGACCCGACCTATAAAACGGTCTGTCACGGATCACACCGTGCTGCCAACAATAGGTCACAGATCCCAACAATATCCTGGGGAGCATACCTTTATCGTCTCCCTTACTCACACACACCAATTTGTCATGAACCGGGGTTGTTTGGTTGCCCCTGGTTCCTTCTGAAGGGGATCTATATCCCACTTTCCAGTTCAGGTTTGGAACTTGCAGCTCTCTGGTGCCCCCCTTACCCTCAAGTCAGATTGGTACTGCACCTAGGGTAATTAGTCGCCAGAAAGGCTGCCTGCTATGTACTGGCTATTGGGCACACTGCAGCGAGGGCAATATAACTACTCCCACAAAGGCGGGAACAATAATCATCAACGCCGCCGTCGCTACAAAGATACCCAATCGCACAGAATAAAGTATGCTGCCACCAACTCCAATTTCAAAGGTTAATGGGTCCGGAGCAAACCCAAATCAGAATCATAATTCACTTCAGAGGAAGCAGACATCATTATAGAGCAGAGAGAGACAGCTAATAAATTATATATTTTGCTCCATAAAAACACAAGCAGTGTTTACAAAGTATAAAAGATATTATAAAGAAGATGAAATCATGTGTACATTACAAAAAAAATAGGATAAACAATGAAAAGAGAACACTTACAGATCGATTAGATCGTTTCATATCAGCATGGCGGCGGTGTGCTCAGGAGAAGAAAGGGCTTCCATATATCCATATGCATTATACATCTGCACAGCAGCAAGACCCCGGGCAGAAGACACTCCCAGAATGCGGATCTTACCAAGCTATTCTAGCCCAAATCCCAGGCACTCCCCATGTGGTGACATCCCTTAGAAGCTGAAACCTCCTCTTTACTTACAATATGAAAACTATTGATCTCTATACACATCAGAGGTCTGTACACAGTGATAATGATGTATCTGTGATCTCTATACACATCAGAGGTCTGTACACGGTGATAATGATGTATCTGTGATCTCTATACACATCAGAGGTCTGTACACAGTGATAGTGATGTATCTGTGATCTATATACACATCAGAGGTCTGTACACAGTGATAGTGATATATCTGTGATCTCTGTACACATCAGAGGCCTGTACAGTGATAGTGATGTATCTGTATTCTCTATATACATCAGAGGTCTGTACACAGTGATAGTGATGTATCTGTATTCTCTGTACACATCAGAGGTCTGTACACAGTGATAATGATGTATCTGTGATCTCTATACACATCAGAGGTCTGTACACGGTGATAATGATGTATCTGTGATCTCTATACACATCAGAGGTCTGTACACAGTGATAGTGATGTATCTGTGATCTATATACACATCAGAGGTCTGTACACAGTGATAGTGATATATCTGTGATCTCTGTACACATCAGAGGCCTGTACAGTGATAGTGATGTATCTGTATTCTCTATATACATCAGAGGTCTGTACACAGTGATAGTGATGTATCTGTATTCTCTGTACACATCAGAGGTCTGTACACAGTGATAGTGATGTATCTGTGATCTCTATATACATCAGAGGTCTGTACACAGTGATAGTGATGTATCTGTGATCTCTATACACATCAGAGGTCTGTACACAGTGATAGTGATGTATCTGTATTATCTATATACATCAGAGGTCTGTACACAGTGATAGTGATGTATCTGTATTCTCTATACACATCAGAGGTCTGTACACAGTGATAGTGATGTATCTGTGATCTCTATACACATCAGAGGTCTGTACACAGTGATAGTAATGTATCTGTATTCTATGTACACATCAGAGGTCTGTACACAGTGATAGTGATGTATCTGTATTCTATGTACACATCAGAGGTCTGTACACAGTGATAGTGATGTATCTGTATTATCTATATACATCAGAGGTCTGTACACAGTGATAGTGATGTATCTGTATTCTCTATACACATCAGAGGTCTGTACACAGTGATAGTGATGTATCTGTGATCTCTATACACATCAGAGGTCTGTACACAGTGATAGTAATGTATCTGTATTCTATGTACACATCAGAGGTCTGTACACAGTGATAGTGATGTATCTGTATTATCTATATACATCAGAGGTCTGTACACAGTGATAGTGATGTATCTGTATTCTCTATACACATCAGAGGTCTGTACACAGTGATAGTGATGTATCTGTGATCTCTATACACATCAGAGGTCTGTACACAGTGATAGTAATGTATCTGTATTCTCTGTACACATCAGAGGTCTGTACACAGTGATAGTGATGTATCTGTGATCTCTATACACATCAGAGGTCTGTACACAGTGATAGTGATGTATCTGTATTATCTATATACATCAGGGGTCTGTACACAGTGATAGTGATGTATCTGTATTCTCTATACACATCAGAGGTCTGTACACAGTGATAGTGATGTATCTGTGATCTCTATACACATCAGAGGTCTGTACACAGTGATAGTGATGTATCTGTATTCTCTATACACATCAGAGGTCTGTACACAGTGATAGTGATGTATCTGTATTATCTATATACATCAGAGGTCTGTACACAGTGATAGTGATGTATCTGTATTATCTATACACATCAGAGGTCTGTACACAGTGATAGTAATGTATCTGTATTCTCTGTACACATCAGAGGTCTGTACACAGTGATAGTGATGTATCTGTGATCTCTATACACATCAGAGGTCTGTACACAGTGATAGTGATGTATCTGTATTCTCTGTACACATCAGAGGTCTGTACACAGTGATAGTGATGTATCTGTATTCTCTGTACACATCAGAGGTCTGTACACAGTGATAGTGATGTATCTGTATTCTCTGTACACATCAGAGGTCTGTACACAATGATAGTGATGTATCTGTGATCTCTATACACATCAGAGGTCTGTACACAGTGATAGTGATGTATCTGTATTCTCTGTTCACATCAGAGGTCTGTACACAGTGATAGTGATGTATCTGTATTCTCTGTACACATCAGAGGTCTGTACACAATGATAGTGATGTATCTGTGATCTCTATACACATCAGAGGTCTGTACACAGTGATAGTGATGTATCTGTATTCTCTGTTCACATCAGAGGTCTGTACACAGTGATAGTGATGTATCTGTATTCTCTGTACACATCAGAGGTCTGTACACGGTGATAGTGATGTATCTGTGATCTCTATACACATCAGAGGTCTGTACACAGTGATAGTGATGTATCTGTATTCTCTGTACACATCAGAGGTCTGTACACAGTGATAGTGATGTGTCTGTGATCTCTATACACATCAGAGGTCTGTACACAGTGATAGTGATGTATCTGTATTCTCTATACACATCAGAGGTCTGTACACAGTGATAGTGATGTATCTGATCTCTATACACATCAGAGGTCTGTACACAGTGATAGTGATGTATCTGTATTCTCTATACACATCAGAGGTCTGTACACAGTGATAGTGATGTATCTGTGATCTCTATACACATCAGAGGTCTGTACACAGTGATAGTAATGTATCTGTATTCTATGTACACATCAGAGGTCTGTACACAGTGATAGTGATGTATCTGTATTCTAT